>NC_087285.1:5859271-6162301 GCF_015220805.1 Pogoniulus pusillus | reverse complement strand
AGCTTCCATTTCAAATCCTCAGCTTTCAGGAATTTGGAAGACTTAGGAGTTCAAAAAGATGTGCACTTTTCTTAAGTCAGCAATACAAGCAAACCTGCATTATCAAACTACTGAATTTCACAGTTCCTTTTCGCACTACACCCAAAAGCCAGGTCATGTATGTGTACGTGCATACACCACACAGACCAGACAGGTAACAATGCCAGTTATTAATTTCCATCACTGTTCTGAAATTTATGTCTCTTAGGAACTCAAAGATCATTCACTACAGCATATAAGGTTTCTAAGTGAATGCATCTAATCTTCGAAGTGACCTGTATGCAATGCAAGAATTAGACATTCACTCTCAGAATGCAAAGACACTTCATCCAGTCTTTGGCAACCGTATTGGATTTCAGATTCAAGGAAATCCTGAGGAGTCAAAAAAGATGGCCTACACAGATAGTAAGGGTCCTCAGTGTCTTTTACCAATGAAAATTTACAAAGTTGTTTCTCAAAAGATAACATGGCTAGCATCTAACACATGTATACCTTAAAATAGACACCTCCTAGTCCTTATATGTTAACATTCTATGAATATTGTGGGAAATAACGATGCAAAGAGAATACTGAAAGCTATTGCTGCTGTGAACAGAGAGGTTCAGCACTCTGTATCCACTGGTGAACTTCTTACCTTATCTGCTTCAAAGACATGAAGCAAGCACAGGCACCTCAAATCAAGAGATGATGAGGAAGATACAGTTTATTCATGGCTTAAATTTGCAGATGAAAACTGTAGTATTTTGATGAATGCTGGACTGCAAGGATTTTATAGTAAGCTTACACCCTCACACCTGTCAACAAATTAACATTGGCACTTACTGGCAGTTAATTTTGGACAGAAATGCTGCAGTAAACTAGACAAGATAAATGCATACAGTAAAAATACTTCCAGCCTTGGGAAGCCAACAAACAAATGAAACAAACAAACAAAATCTTGCATTCAGATTTATATGTATGAATCATAACAGAGCCAAATGAACTGCTAAATTGCTATCCTTTACTGACAGTGAAGTTTTACTTCCCCTACATAACAATGGTATTATTATACCATTACAGTATATTATTTTGCTATTATATGCCAATATCTTTAATATAAACATCATTTACAGTAAATGCCAGCACAGGAAAGTATGCAAGTGCAAGAAGCAAATATCCTCAACATCTTTCTGTGCCCAAGATAAATCCAGCATGACACCACCCCCTGCCCCCCCCAAATTGGTCATGCAGATCATCTTGGGGCTGTAATCTCCTGTATCTATGAAGCACTGATGTTCAGTCTTCAGTTGCCTGTCACTTAGAGAGAGACCATTAGTATAGACTTCTTTAGGCAACAGAGAAAACAAATGGTTGATCCTTTTTTGCACTTAACTCCCTCAGTAAAGTCTTAAAACTGATTGCCCTGTTCAGGCATTCTGGTAGTCCCAAGGTTGTGTCCTATCATATTCATTTCAGAGCATAATAAAGGAAGGGTATACATAAGCCTTAAGAAAATGTATCACAACATTGAGGGTTTCACTCACTGCTGTATGTTGTTACATATTCTTCAGTGTTGGATCAAATGAAAAATATTTGTTCTGGAGATAGCTTCAGGTACACAAAGTCATCCTTATGTGTTCAGCTAATGATGAACTCCCTGTCTAGAGAAGGTAACATATTGAAGAGAAAGTCTGCGTGTTCGGGGACAGCACAGAGCACTGTACCTCGCTACAAGAAAGCTATACTTCACAAAAACACTAACTCGAGCACATTAAAGACTTTGGACTTAGGCTAAGACACAATTTTGTAAGACTTTTCAAGAGTTGAATCCTATTTCCTGTACAAAATTCTTTTTCCACTTACACCTCATAGAGAGCATTTCCAAGATCACTCTAACCTCTGTATTTCTCAGGTCAGCCATTCCTCCTCCGAAAAGCCTCCTTTTCTTCCCATGGTTTTCACACACTTTTGAGCCACCTCTTTCCATCTAAAGCACACTAAGTAACTTATATTTTTCTTCTTTCTTTTCTTCTTATTCTATCTATTGTCTCTATAAACTTCAAGGAGCAGAATACTTAAACTTCAAAGAAGCTTCACATAAGGCAGTTATCTCATTGAAATTCTAAGCTGCTAAATTTCCTCCTGCTGAGTCACCTGGGCCCAAATTCCAATCCTAATTTATGTGAAACACTTTTCAGCACCATATTAGGGTGCTTCATGAAATATCTTTCCTCGAGAAAGCACATAAATCCTTTCTCGTGGGAGTGTTCAACAGCCTAAGGAGTGTGACCTGCAAAGTGCCTGTTACATTCTGCTTTACTCATTTGATCATTCCTGCCTCCTTCTTTCATTCTTTATTTACATGCTGTTTACTTTTACTGTAAGCAGGAACCTTATTTTCTTATTTATAAGTAGAACATCCAGGGAAAGGCATTCCACACAGTACTAAGGGCAGCTTTGTCCATTCCTCTACCAAGTTCAGTGAAGCTTTACTCTTCTGCAGGGGAGTTAGGTCTTTGTTGTTATTTCTTTATTTCAAACAGAGGCACCTTACATTAATGTCTACCAGGATTTTCAGTTCCTTAATTTTGATTCTGTAAATGGAAATGAAAGAAAATTCTACCACAGAGACCACTTTTTAAAGGCAGTGTCTCAAGTTGGTGACCATGTGTCAAATACAAAGCCTGTAGTTGTGAATTCATTTGCAAACAGAAGCCTTAGGCAGCACACATGCATGTCCCTGTATGGTCCTTGACAGCACATACACAGCCCTGCAGAAGGATTTGTAGCAGAAGAGCACGGCCCAGAAGCAGCAAAGTGAACTCAGAGTAGAGGCTCTCTCCTAATACTTCTGACACCAAACTATACTCTGATTTAATTGACACCCTTTAATTTAACACATTTAAGGGAGAATTCCCTTGTCCAAACACACATAACTGGTACCAGCTGAGATCCTTTATAAATCGTCCTATCTCTCCTGAAGGCATGAGTCTGCTGCCAGTCCCATCACTGTATGTGCTGTCCTGACAGGTTATAGCTATGGATCAGGTGCCTGATGTGGTGTTGCAGCACTGAAGTAACTTCTTGAGAAATATAACACTGCTATGTCAATCCAAATTAGAGTAATAAGGCTGAAGCCATTAAATAAATGCAACTCCTATCACCAAAATCCAATCTGAAGTTCATGTTCTCCAAAGACATGCACACATCTAGTACCCTGTTTATTCTGCAGATGTCACTATGTTAAGGTGAGGTGGTGGCTGACAGAGGTTCAACACACTCTTGTCAGAGACTCCTCTGGCAAGTTGCTATATACCTCACAATGAATTAGGAAAACTCAGAAGGCACATAACTGACATCAATAAGGTAGTTGGATGCAATACTGAATAAGCCACAAAAATAGCTGGCAAGAAAATAAGTTTCTTCATTCTGACTGGGTACAGAGAAAGCTTTAAGATTTATTTGGAATTGTCTCAGTTTTAATGGTTTGCTGCAGTCTCCTCGGGTTTGTTTGTTTGTTGCTGGAGTTTTTTATTGTTATTTTTATTGCCCTTTTTGGCATGCAATCTTGATGAGGGATTTTAACTGCAAGGTGATTAATTTGAGGAAAAGTAGAGACTGCAGATTTCATAAGCATAGCAGCAACATAAAAGTCTGGCTGGAACAGATTTGAAGAAATTGCCACCCTTCTTCCATCAGGGTAAGATTTACAGTGTGAATTTCTGCAGTATATTTATGGTGATACTTTCTCTTTCATGCATGTACACTTCAGCAGTGAAGTTCACAAACTTGAGAAATGGAACGTCCTTGAGGTCCAGCACAGTTCTCCTCACTGTTTCTCTCATCAGACCTATTAGAACCTTTCCAATACAAATGTGTTCACAGGTGCTGAAAATATAACATGCAACTAAGCATACAAGGGGCACTCATCTTTGAAACCCAGTACCCTAAAAGGTCTAAAAGCAGCTGCTTTGAAAACTGGGGCAATTTTATCCTGACATACTAAAGTCTTAGAAATCATTCTCCCAAAAATCTCATTTCAGGTCTGGAGAAAAAAAAAAAAAAAAAAAAGTGTATTAATAATGATATAACTGCAAAACATATTTGTGGCCTCAAATCCTGAAATACAGCATGCATGTGAGTTTTATACTGCAAAAAAACATAATTACCAAACTACAGCAAAACCAGGTGCCAATTAAACCTGTTTGCAAGGTTACAATCCAAACTGTCCCTCCCACAGTACTTCAGTCTAAAAGTATGGAAGCTCTGCTCCAGGAAAAGCTCACAAACATATCAGGTCTTACTGAACGCTGCAGAGAATTGTGTTTAAAAGAAACCTACACAGTATCCTCATTATTACAGTAAGTCATGAAAAGTTAGGTTTATGCCAACCAGCTCACCGTGAATTAAGCTGAGAAAAGCTTATGGTCTTCTGAGCATTAGCAGCCTGCGTTTTTGTCTTCTAACAAGCTTACACAGATCAAAAAAGGTAGTTCAGGAAATTTCACTCCAGCTCAAATTCAATCTGTTATTGGAACCTTGGCCACCATCAGGTTTCTGCTAGATGCACTCCAATTATACATCTTTTTGGTGAGCTGATAGATAATTCTAACTGTTCAGGAATTACAGATCACAAAAAATTGACTGGACCTGCCACCACCAAGTACATACTACAATAGAAATGTTGGACCATGCTCTGGATACCTTGGAGGATATAAAGAACTTTGTTTCCTTGACATCATACCAACCACTACAGAATTAATTTGCCACCTAGACACACTGTGAACCATCACGAAGAAATGATGAATGATTAGCCATTAAATATTTGGTATAAAACAGTTTCATAGCCCAAACACTTGCAGCAGTGAGGATATCATGTTCTCATTAATATTCATGTGTGAATTTTGTCTGAATGACTAAATACTTCACAAGTATTTAGTGCTGCACAGCACAAAAATGTGAGTCTAGATTTAAGAACTAGCATTGAGCTTTTGCTTTTTCATGCTATTTTTTGATACTAACCTTATTGTAGTTCATTTACTAGCACTGTAAAGTCCACAACCCCTACCAACAACAGCAGCAGCATTCATCTGGTTGTTTTAAGGGCAAGGAAAGTGCAGAATCTGCTATGTAACTGCATATATGCACACATCTACACATGCATGAGAATATATGAACAAAGTATATGATCTCTCAAGTACATTTGTAATAAATTCATTTCCTCCTTTTACAACATGATGATGGACAGCCCAAATTTTTAAATTGAGAGACTTGGCTTACTACTTCAGAGAATTGTTTTCCAGGGGCTAAAACAGAGTTTTGGCAAACCCTAAAACAAGCTTAAATTTCTGATCCATTTTAGCGGACATGCTAATGGTTTGATTCCTGAAAAACATTTTCTACCACCTCTCCCTTATGAGCATGAATATTTCATTCCTACCTGCTGTATAACATCTTACAATCTCTGCATCTTCTCACTAAAGTTTGATTCTTAGACCTTAATTGAGCTACTTTGGAACACACAAGTAGTAGAGAACAAAAGGTGCTCTTTGCCTCTCAAATGATCAGACATGTGGGACATAAAAAAAAAACAGGTTCTAGTCTTCCAGTTTTGAGCAAATGCATGCAAGTGCTGGCATTCTGGTCAGCCTGATCTAGGGTAGTGTGTCCCTGCCCATGACAGGGGGGTTGGAACTAGATGAGCCTTGTGGTCCCTTCCAACCCTGACTGATTCTATGACTCTGAAATAATGTAAAAGTGGGAAAAGGTGACAAGAATGGGTATTCCATAAAGAATTTTGTCTTTCTCGACTTCTTCCAAGCCCCTGGACTCTGCAGGGATGAGAACTTCCTACTTGGGAATCACTGAACATAAAAAGAAAAATGCTTCTCAAGATTTACTGCTTGGAAAAAAAGATAAGTTCCAGACAGTTGGTCATACAAAAAACCCCAGATGTTTGTCCTGCAGCTAAGGAAAATGTTATAATGGAAGCGGTTTGAGTCTGATGTATCTGTGTAAGATTTCATTGTGCAAATCCTAAAGCCTAACCTCCCAGAAAGCCTGCACAAAACCAATACACTGCTTAGAGGGGACATTGGACCTAGCTGCATATTTTTACATGACCTCTCAGGTGTCACAGCAAAGGCTGAGTATGGTACAGCTGACACGAGCAAGCCTAGCAACTATGTTTTCGACTCTCAGATTTGAAATTCAGGATTCGTGATTACAGTGTACAGACACAACTCAACTACACTTCTGTGTAGATGCAAACATTGACAAAAAAAAACAAACCATCTCAGAAGACCCTTCAGAGTCTGCCACGAAAGCTGAGATTGCCGTCAATTATGGCTCTGTATGTTTGATTACTCCCTCTAACCAGAACAGCAGTAACTAGAGTGGCAAATAACTGACTTTCAGACTTCTTCCCTAGTCCAAATATAAAGTGTCAGGACAGTACCAGGAAGCTGTACTGATAACTGCTGTCAATCTGATGCATTCCTTCAGCAATGAATTCACATTTAAGAGATAAATTGTAAACCCACAAGGACATATTGCTAATTACGTTTTAGAAGTATAATTTCATACCCATTCTTAAACATAAACAGTTTTCATAAGATCATCAAATATCTGAGCTACAACTGGAGTCTGTGTCACCTTCGGGTGTGTTCTTTATAATTTATGACTGAATCTCTTCTTCTAATACATCACCAGTACATTGCTTGCATTTTCATCACTGTTCTGAAGCAACCAGTAAATCACGTTTGTATTTCTCACACCGGTCTCTGCTCTCCAAAGCTGAATTAAATGTGAAGAATAGAAACTGCACTCATGCATTCTGAAAAGCCCAGCACAATCATAACTCAAATATTTTCTCATGATTTTTCTATTAAAATCAAACTGTCTGACTTGTGACTCAAAGCAATTTTCTAATATCGTACTCCATGAATCATTTCCACTGGGAGACTGAGCTATGGGATCCACCACCAGCAGACAAGGATGCAGCCTGCAAAGGTATCAGTTAATGGATATTTAGTCACATGGAAGCACTTCTCATTGGTATATACAGTTCTCTTTCTAAGTCTGAAAGGTTGATTTGTATCCCCTTCAGCCTTCTGCTAGCATGGTTTTCCTCAGTGGGGTTTTCTGGAGCAGAGGCCATGTGGCTGCTGAAGCAGCTTGAAAAGGCAAGCTCTTGACAAAATGATATCCAGGAGCTGCATGCCTCCTGGTAGTCACTGCTACCTGGTGCTTCAACCCAAGCAATGGGCACAACTTGCCAGTTTAGCTTATGCCTTTTCCAGCTAAACAAAAAAGGGAAGTGGGCTGAAAGAAACAAAATGTTCAATGATCATTTGCCTCTAGCTTTTCAGCACTGAGCACTGCCTCAGCACAATCTTGCCCCAAGGAAAACTGCAGTGCTAAATAGTAGAAGGTTGATTACCATTTCAAGCAACAGCTGACCTAGTATTTCTGGGTCTCCACTTCAAACATCAACGTTAAAAATGTACAAAAAGAGACTAGAAAAGAGGCCACACATTCAGGGTAGATTTTTACAAGTTTGTACCACTGCATGCCTTGAAAGAAAACATGCACATGTTATGTATGCAAACACTGCACAGAAAAAAAAATTACTCACAAGCTAATTCATTATGCCAGACAAGAACAGAAACATGTGCACATTTGGTGTGTATTTTTATGAGATCAGCTTCTGAGAATAGGTCATCTGCTGAGCAAGCTGGTCTTGACACGAATGAGGATCATCTAGCTACTAATATATCAATTTATCACCCCATTAAAATGCATCACATTGTTCATCTCCAAAGATGACCTGATGGTCAGCCAAACACAAATTTGATTTCCTAAATACAATTACAGTCTTTGCTTTTCGTTTCAGGGACCTAGTGTTTGTAGCAAAAATGAGGAATGAAAAAGTTACTTCTTTTTTTTTTTTATTCATTTTGGAGAAGGATCTAACAAAGGCAACTGAAAATACTTACCTGCAAATGTAAGAAAGTTAAATAGGTTCAGGAGGCGAATTTGGGGTAACTCCCCCCCCCCCAAGTTATCAAGATGACAACACTTTTACCTAGATGTCTAAGGTAACTCAATTTGTATTACACAAGGCAGTAACTGTATCTTACTTCCATGTCAATCACTTGTACAAGTGCATCCTCTGGGGCTGGGATAATCAGAGAGATGGAGATGCATTCCACCAGGAGAATTGTTAACACCTGGATTGCTCTCTCTGGCCTGCCCAGGTAATGTCTTGGAAAGACATGCTCTTTGGGCAAAAGGACCCAATAATGGGGCCAACTGCTGTTCTCATCATCACACAATTAGTACAGCTGGTGTTCATGTGAAAGAAAAGTTCTTGGCACCTCATACAAATGAGAATAGAATGTGCCACTCACACCCCTTATCTGGCCTCTGTTAGATCATGGTGGTAATCCATAGGGCAGGCTACAATACAAGTTGCACTCCAGCCTTCCATTCCTTCAGCAGCTCAGTTTTATTGTAACATATAATAGCTTGATTAAATGAATCTCTGGAGCTAAGAGGTGGTTCAAATCCACACCCCAATTTTTGTTGCAGCAGTGTACATGAATTTTTTCCCTCTTCCCCTCTTCTTGCTCCCAGGCCAGCCTGCACTTCTGTCTCCCTAACTCTCTTTGGAGACAAGATCTGTCATCTGTAGAAAGGACCTTGAAAAGATATTTCAAAGCCTCTGAGAATTGCTGCTACAATCTACCTTTGATCTACCACCATTTCAAGGTGGGTCATAGACTTCTTTATTTTTATAGTTACGAAATCTCATCACTGCCCTGTGGTTGTACAGGGTACACAACGTACTAAGGAATACTATCATCTAAGATCTCATGATGCCTTTAAACCGACAGCAAGTCAGCACAAGAGTATGGATGAAAGAACAGATTGGATGATTTTCAGTACTTCTCATTCCCATACTTAGTTCTTTTACCTTAGCTGTCATGCTGATCAAGTCCCATTTTCGAACAGAACAATAAGCAAAATCTGCTGCATACTGCAGGAATGAACTTGGGAGAAAGATGTTAGGGGAGACATGTTCCTTCTCCCAGGACTCTGATGCAGGCAAGTGGCAGAGCAGAACCACAGGATTTACTGTGTTTCATTCACATGTGTTTCTATCTAGAGAGGCACTTCCTTTCCACATCTTCCCTCATTCAAGAGTTTTATAAGCCTCAGAATAGACCTTATAAAAAATAAAGTATAAAATTAAGTTTGAACAGCAGAACATGTGCTCTATACAGATTATTTTTACAGTGTTTGAAGAAAGGTTAAAGAAATATTTGTATACCTTTGTTTTTGACAAGGGGAAGAGGAAATGAACTTCAGTTATAATAGCGGAATTATAGTACAACTATTGCACCCTAATTAATTCTGTCTGTGAGTAAATCAAAGCTCTAATTATAGACACAAAATCTGCTCAATATTGTGGAATATTTATGCAAAATACTATTCCTAGCTCTTATCAGCTAAAATATAATGTCTCACTAGAGCTGAGGCAGCAATTTTGAGAAGAATGTCATCATTTTTTGCCACTTTTTTAGAGCTCGATATATGGGCAGTGCCTAATGAGAGTAAAAAAAAATCATTTTTAAGTACTCTGTAAATCCTTACTGACAACTGGTTCAATTCTTTCTCTACAAAATATTTTTCTTTAAGAAAAATTCATTTGTTAAAATAGCATTTCTCTTACTCCTGTGAAATAATGTCTTTTAGTTCCATTGTTGTCCAGACATTGAAAAATTTCACCACCATGTGCATAAAGTGCATGCCATGCACTAGCACAGTGTAACCTGTCTTTCCCACTTCCATTACATCATTAAACAATAACTCCCTCCAAACACTACTTCTGAAAGTTACTCTGACAAGAAGGACTTGAACCTGCTTCATTCCATGAGCTGAAGGTATTTGGCTTCTTTTGCAGACAAATGACTCACTGACCAGAGAGATGGTAAAGAAGGAAGGGCTGTTATTCTGGAGTTCAGTCCCACTCCCCTGACAAGTCTCTCAGAAAAGTTCCAAGTAAAGATGAACATTTCATAAAGACTGTGAAAAGGGAAAACCACAACAGGAATTAGGAAACCTTGAAAGAAAAATCCAGTAACTTGCAGTACCAGACTGCATTTATCTCATTTGTCTGTTTCAGGCAACACTACAGAACCAGCCTTTGAAAAGGCAGAAAATGGAAGTGGTTAGATTCAGACTGGATGCTAGGAAGAAGTTCCACGACGGTGGTGAGATACTGAATAGGTTGTTCAGGGAGGTAGTGTAAGCCCAATCCCTGGAGGTCTTTAAGACCAGACTGAATGGGGCTCGGGCTCTGAGTAACCTGATCTAATGTGAGATCTCCCTGCCCATGGCAGGGGTGCTGGAATTAGATAATCCTTGAGGTTCCTTCCAGCCCTGAAAATTCTGTGACTCTGTGAACATCATATTAGCAAATTCAGCAATCTTAACTTCAAGAATCAACGAGGCAATCAGAGAAAGAGAAATGTTAATTTTGCTAGTTTGGAGTATGACCCTGAACAGTCATTGTCAGCCTTTAAAAACAGGCAGACATTTGCCTTTTTGCTGCAGATCTTGTATATTGGAGAGGAGAAATAGGTAGTGTATATTTACATATGATCTAAGGTAGGGTGTCCCTGCCCAGGGCAGGGGGATTGGAACTAGATGATCTTTGTGGTCCCTTCCCACCCTGACTGATTCTATGATTCTACATACACATGCAGAAATCATTGTTCCTAGCAGAGAGAGGACAATTTCAAGCTGATACATGCTACTCCTTCCCCACTTTGGCAGAGGGAATGTAGCAAAATAACTGCATTACAGTGGTGAGAAAATCAGCTTTGCGTCCTGTCAGCATTGTCAGATGCCAGAGGTTGCAGAAACTCTAGAGAAAGAGGGAGAGTAAAGCAGTTACAACTGCTTCATCATCTGCAGTGGGACCATACTAGGTGCAAATCAAGCTCTGCTTGTCCTCCTGTACACCAAAGAAATTACAAATTGTGTGTTAAAATCTTATACTAACCTCATCTGTGAAAATGTTGGTGGGCATTTAGGGTATTAAAATTATTGGGGCCAACATACAACTGCAGATCAGAAGCCTGATTTTCAGACTAGTCATTTGCTTTTACTGCAATGCAAAGAACCCAGTTCAGAAAATGTAAAGTGGACAGAATCCTTTAGGAATATTTCAAGAAAATCAGGCTACCTAGCTTGGGTATGCAAATTATCAATTCCTTCTCACAACTTCAGGGTTCTGCTTCATGCCCAGCTAGACATACAAGTGTGAAGTGATAATTCAATGTCTCCATAACTTAGGCATTTATTTAGTTAGTTATGCAGCCCATTCAGCTTTCCTAACAGTTACATCAAGAACTCTAATGAGTACAGGAAATATCCTGAGTCAGTCAATCTTCTTAATGTGCTTTCAGAGTTCCATTGTCTTCTAGTATTAAATTTTCTGCTCATAATGTAAATGCTATTAATTGTAACAATAATGAGGAAGCAAATAATTCCACCTTTAAATACATGAACAATCCTTATAATATATCAAGTGGAGATGCATGTTGTTTATCTTCTGGTACAAATCTGCTAATGGCATGCAGAAAAAATGATATTAACATAAGTTTGCAATTCAAACTTTTGCTGTACAGTGTGAGGCTTCTTTTCCAAAGAAAAACCAAAAAAATCAAGCCTAAAAAACCCTCTAAATACTTTTCTCAATCTCATCATTATTTGCTTACAATGTTGTTGTTCCCAAGGCAAAGAATGAGGAGATGGGTTTGGGAAACATGGATGGAAACAGTGGTTTAAGAGCAAGTGTTTGGAAATGGGTATGAGACATTTTATCAAAAATGCCACTATGTCAAGTGGTAAGAAAATAATAGAGTTGGCATCTGGACAGGCTCTGGAACTTCATTTGAAGTAAACAGCACAGCACAGGGATAAAACTCCAGCAGTGCTTCTTTCAGAAGCTCATTTCCTATTCTTATAACAATGCACTTTAATTCCAATTTGATGAGCATTCCTGCCAGCAACATATTTTCATTTTACTAAACCTCTGTCTGGGGACTTCTCAGAGCTGACGGTGCTGTTTCAGGGCCAGTTTCTTGCAGTCATTGCTACCTTTTCCCATCCATACAGTTTTGCCAAGTTGCACAGTTCATACCACGGTGCTGTCCTGACTCAGTCTAAATTAATTCTTTCTATGTGAGTTCTGCTGCTATGGCCTCAAATTTTAGTAACTATCTCCCCAAGGAACTTTTTTATATCATTCATCCTATTAAAGGGGGGAAAATCAGCTTTATGTATTGGTAATTGCTGATCAAAGCTTCGGAAGGCTGACAAGTTAGAAAGGCTATGGAATTTAAATGGCAAACTTCTGTATTTAGTGCTAGATTCACTCTAAAAGTCACAGTGTTCTTCAAGACAACATCTTGAAAAAAAAATTTTACAAAAGTAGATAAAACTGCTCAGAAGATGCTTTGCATCACTTAACATACACTACGTCCTTTGTCCTTCTGTAGCATATCATTTTATTCTTCAGATCTCTCTTCTCCACAGAATCACAGGAAACATCTGATTGGGAGAGACCTCACAGGCACTTTCTTACTCTCTGTTCTTTTGCTACACTTCATATTCTCATTTTACCAGACTGACTGAAAGAGCCTTATCCATGACACAAGATGTGCGACCAGTGAGACATTAGCGGTCAAAAGGCAGTATAGTACACCAGAAATTCAGATAAGCTTAAGGCACAAAGTTAGCTTCCCAAATATATGACAACTATTTCCTAACATAGTGTTTTATCAAGAACACCTTCAGAAATAACGGCTGCTAAATTTATCATGACAGATCCACCAGATTAAGTGTGCAATCCGGCAGTGAGTGTGCCCTTGATGGGGCATACCTAACAGTTTCCTTCTTACCATGCATTCTACTGGTCACATTCACTACTGGTCTTTAACATTTTGCTTGTGCCAATGTGATTTTCTAGGGTTCCCACTGACAAGATCATTAATGAGACCTTCTTTTTAAAAAAGTAGAAGTCAAACATATGAATACATTACAGCTGAAGAACAATGTTTTCTGTTTCTTGATATGTATTTTCAGAGCACTGATCCTGGAATTTCATTCTCCAGACTTCAGCTACATGAAATACCATTATAATGTCCAACATTTCCTTCACTAATCCTTTTACCTAACTTTTAATAAGGTTGGAAATCTTTATTAAACTTTGATATTTAATACATTTGATATTCTGCTGGATGTTGATTTTTCCCCCCCTCTAATTATTTTACTGGCAACATCTGTGTTCAGTAAATTGGAATTCTCTAAATAGGGTTACAGTGTATTAATAAGCCAACATCTCTTGGTTCTGATGTTTAATTATTTTTTTTCTTTCTCTTTTTTAAAATTTCCATAAGATGATTTAATTTGTATGTATTAAGCACACCAATCACATGGCTTCACACTCAGGATGCATTTTATTAAGCATAATCCCTAGTAATGAATCTTTTCAAATCTCCCATACAAAACACTCCTCCTTTTCATTTCCCCTCAGATGCTTCTTGAGAAAACTCTATCAAATTTATTAGAAAGGAAGCTAAAAATTCCCATTGTGGTATAAGGTATCAGTCTTTGTTGTATGTAGATTTCCACTCATCCCATGAGTTGCCATTATTCTTCCAGCAAGACTTTAGGAATAAAGGGGGCTAAAGGAGTGCCTCGTCCCTCAGGTTCAATATCTGCCAACTGCTGCAGCATTTGCTAACAGACCTGAGACAGTGCTGTGAAGTTCTCTTGCTCTAAAGGGACCAACTCTACCTTCGCACTATTAATTATTTGCTCATTTCCAACACATCATGCAGCTGCAAAGAAGGTGCAATCTTAAGATAATAAGAAAATGATCTTTTAGGAAAAATATAATTTCTCACTAAGGTACACATATTGGAATAAAGAAGATTAATCATCTGTTTATTTGCAGCACATGCTTAGCATTTCCATGAGTTTATGTATCAAGTCTTCATTACAGGATTATCAGAGCCTGTTTTCAGCTAATCTGTTTTTAATGAATGTGTGCTTGCCAGCCTGATGTCCCCATCTCTGTCAGTTTTACACCATTTGCAGTATTTTGACCTAACTGTGCCAAATTGGAAAAAAAATAAAAAAGAGGAGGGAAAAAGCACCTAAACCCCTAAGGAACAGTAATAAAAGTATTTTTTAAGTCTTAACATAAAACTTTAATTAAGGAAAGCATTTAAGCATACGCCTCATTTTATGCCAAGGCTTAAGTACATGTGAAATTAGTCTTGAACATTATGTTGAATTGGACTCCCTGTATCATTAACAGTTTGAACTGAATTGTAACAAGGTAGTGGTTTTGTTACACAACTTTTTTTCTTCACCAAGTCATCAATTTTTAAGTCAGGGACATCACTACAGCTACAACTAAACAGGCAAAGCAAGCTATCATGATTATAAAAAGGCACATTTGTGCCACAGACAGGCTAACTGGAGTAGTATCTGCAATGAAATGTTGTAAGAGCAAGAATTCCTCAGGGAATCCCTAAAGGCCACAGTATAGCTAAATTCTAAATAGAGGTTGAAATGACGCTACTTCATCGATGCAATAGGCCAGAAAAAAGGACAATGTTGCATACTCTGTTCTCTTATTCTAGAACCAGACCTGTGCCATCTTAGCTCTCAGGAAGCGACTGCGTCAACATCTGCAACAATACCAGGTAACTAAGTCATGTATGAATCCAGGCAGATCCCCAGGCCGTGACAAAACCTCTTGTACAAGCAGTAAGATGGAACTCCTAGGAAAGCCTACACAATGGGAAAAATGTCTAGTAGCAATTTAAGCCACTTTCTGGGAAACTGTAATAGCAGAATAGAACTTTTCCAGCATCTCAGGAACTGAGTTCCATCTCCTACCTCAGTTGTTCTAACTGGTGTAGCTTAATGCAAATGGTAAAATGCCTACTTACTAGATCAGACAGAATTCTAAAATCCTGATATGGTGTCATCTTTGAGTGAGGTCCACATTTAGCATAGCTAATTTAAGTCTCAGAGTAGCCTTAAAATGTAGGATTTTTTTCTGCTTGAGAAAGAGAGGTTGTTTACAGCAGAGACTTACAACTACTTTTGAAACTGATGCCCGACACTCATATTGACCTTTCAAAATTCAGTTTTGAAGTAATGTTTTAAGTGTTCATTGTGCTTGTTAAGGGCAAATTAGAATATTTTAATGAGAGAAATTAGATCTTTGGCTGTGAAATGAAAACAATAGTAACCTCTATATTGCCCATTTGTTCTGCTGAGACACATAAAAACAAGGACACAAACAAAGATTAAATTCAGTCGGTGTCTGCTTGCTTGTCATATTAACTCCTCTGCCTGGATCTGCGCAACCAAACTAATCCTTCTTCTAACTCCTCCTTGCCGACCTTTCCCACCTCACCCTGCATGTAAAGGGGATTCCAAGATGAGAGAGGGGGTGGAAAGTTGTTTGGGAGCCCATCTTGAACAGTCCGGCTGCTGGGAGGGGTTTTGTATTTCTGTATTACTTTTCACTTGTATATTACTGTATATAGCTCTAAATATCTGTATGTGTTGTGCTAGTCTGAGGCCAATTGGAATAATTTAATAAGAAAAATTAGATTGCAGGCTGTGAAAAGGAAACAAGAGTGATGTCTACTTCCCTCATGGGCTTGCTGAGACGTATGAAAACAAGAACAAAAATGTAGATAAGACTGTGTGTGTGTCTGCTGGTGCCTGTGTTTCAACCTGGGCTGCTTCTGTGTAACTAATCTTTCTGCTTCTTGCCAATCTTCCAAACTCACCTTGCACATAAGGTACTCTCTGGGGTAGACTCTGGAACAGTGTTGTTTCTGTATTATATTTCTGTATGTAACTTTACATATTTGTGATATATTGTAAATATCTGCTTGTATGTTGTGATAAGCTGTGAATATAAAGTTTCATTTGTTAACTTCCAGCTGGCTGAGTCTAGTCTGGGTTATTTCAATAGGGGGGGGGGGGGGGGGGGGGGGGGGCAGGTAACTCCCAAACCATCAAAATTGCATATAGATGCTTGTAAATTGCTAAGTTATAAATACAGCTTCATTCCTTAACTTCCAGCTGGCTGAGTTAGTTTGGGTGAATTCCTAGCTCTGTGTGTGTGAAACTCCCAAACCTGCACAAGCATCTTTGAATCATGTGACTGCGAGTTTGGAAGATCCCTTGTCACTCACTTGGAAGCTTCCCATGAGATCCTGCAGAAAATTACTGGTGTCTGGAGGCCTTCTCTAAAATGCTTTGAATCAAGCAGAATAAAACTTACAAGCACTCAACACAGCTGTTCTGACAGCTGTCCCAGCCTCACCAGCAGCATATCTTAACCTCTATGCCTACACTGCATTTCTTCCTAATCATATCTCAAGCTCCAAGAAGGTCTAGTCAGGACCAGAGTCAACATCAAGGCTTTTGCCCTGTTACCATCCTACTTTTGCCAGGAAGTGATGTCTGTGAGAAAAACATATTTTCTACCCCTGTTACATCACTGCTTTAATGTTCACTGATACAATAACAAAGGAAATATGGAGGAAAAAAAATGATACATGAAAGACTACAAGCTAAAGATGCATTTTTATGAAAGTTTCAAAATGTCTGACTCTCCCTGAGACTAATTAAATCAGAGTAATCAAATCAGTTGTTGTCAAATGTCCAGCACTATTTCAAGATACCAATTAATGTGATTGGGTTAAACCGTTAACAGACTTTTCCCTTCATACATAAGAATTAGCTAGTAGACTTATTAATTCATAGAGGAAGTACTTAGATTTAAGCAGCATACGGCTTGCCAAAGTATGGCAGATCTGTGACCTGACCTATGATTAAAATGATGAGCTACAGCCATTTATACTCAACTGTTTCAGTGATAAATCTTTTCATCCCTTTGTTGTAAAGGCAAGAGGTTAGCTCACGTACTCAGAAGCAAGACAATATTATATCATCTACAGGATGAAGCACAGATACAAGATAAGGAAACCTTCAAAAGAAAAATTAGATAGCAAGTTATGTCAGCAAACTACTTATAGGGAACTCTGCCTGCAATTCATACATGTGCATATTTTCTACTATGGGGCAATCAAGTTTCACAGCTTCCTTGTTCTGCACAGGAGAGAGTTGAAGAAAAGAGAACACCACAGCCTCAGGTTTGGAAGCATGAAGGAAGTAGCAAGGAAAAGATACACTGAGATAGGAGACTGGCAGCCTAAGAAGAGGACTGGGGTAAAGCAGCATAAGCCAACAGCATATCCTATGAAGAAATTCTTTTTTTCCTGAAGAAAAATTTTCACTGTTGGGTGAACTAAAGTCAGATGAGAAAACTGCATTCAAAGGTATTTTTCAGTAAAATCTTTCTCTTCTCAAAAAACTTCTATATTCTTCAAATCTGTTCATATTTAAACATTTTTAAAATGAAATCTTTAAGTGGCCTTTCTTACCAACACATACACAGCAGGAGTGATTTGGGTTGGAATAGGCTGCCTGGGAAGGTGGTGGAGTCCCCATCCCCGGAGGTGTTTAAAAGGAGACTGGACGAGGCACTTAGTGCCATGGTTCAGTTAATTAGAAGGGTTAAGTGATGGGTTGGACTCAGTGACCTCAGAGGTCTTTTCCAACCTGGTTAATTCTGTGGTTCCGCAAAATGCAAAGAACTACCTGCCTGTAACAATACATACACTTTGTTCTGGTAGTTTCTATAGGAATTAAGTATCCCTGAAAGAATCTAACATCCTTGCTGACAAGATACAACAAGGGTGGGAGAAGTTTTGCCTTTCTAAGATAACAGAAGCTGGACCCCTGAAGAGGGAGAAGGAGAATACTACAGTTCTGGAAGCCATACTGGCACCAGGAGCACCCACAGCCTGCTTTGCCAACACTTCTCAATTCTGGCTTGGAGCAGAGCATCCATAATACAAAATAATCTTTCAACTACTTTATCCCTTTTCCCTGTAGAAAAATTTAATAAAAAGGCTGCATTAATTTTCAGTTACGCTGCCTTTAAATGTCAATATTTGATAACTTCCAAGGACTTGACTACAGCCACATTTTTCAGACTGGTTCTCAGAGCAACTGAACAAACCAGTAATTTTTGATAGATAATGAATCCAGAAATGAAAACTATTCCAGTTAAAAATCAACTAAGATAAGCAAATTCAACAGTCTTTGATTTCCAGTGGCTACTGTTCTCCTCAGTGGTAACTAAGATTCTTGCTGCTTATTACTTGATGAGTAACATGCATCTCTTTCAGTAGGCAAAGAATAATATTGCATGCAGTGCTATTAACAAGTAATTAAATTGCTTTCTGCAGTCCAACTTCCATATGATTTTGCTTCCAAATAATATATCCTCAGATGAGAATGCCAAATTCCATCACTAATTCAGCATTTAAATCAAACATCTAAGTATTTGCCATCAAACTGAAACTTGGCAACAGAAATAAGTTCTGTTACTTAGGCTTTCACTTAACAAAACAATTGCATTTAAATGCAGTTATAAAGTATATAACCTAAAGGTGCTGATTTATGTTTTTTTAATCACTTAGTGCTGATACTTAGGAGTATTTAAAGTCATGGGTTGACACACCTACATAGATTTACTGCATTATTCAATGTGGGGAAAGATCCAGCTGTGCCCTAAAGGTGAGAGAACCCTCAGATGATTGTTTTCCACACAACAGTTTCTGCAATGTATTGACAGTACAGACATTTCTAGCATCTTCATTGCAGAAACAAAAATGAGGATATAATGATACATATGGATTCAAGACCAAAACAATGACTTAAAGACTGCTCACAAACTATAGTTTCATTTCATACTAATTTCCATGTAAAATCTGTTTGGCTTTATTTTCCTGAAGCTGCCATACATCTGCAATCTGCTACACTATTTCTAATTTGGGTTCCGTTTCCTGTGGCATACAATGAACCTTGATCAATGAGATTTGAAGCTGCAAATGATAACCAGTGGCTATAACCATAGCACATCAAACACTTAAGCTGCATCACTAACGGCTGTTAACAGCTAACCTGGAGTTAGTGGGATCAATAGGGTTGCATTAGTGCAAGTGAGATGAGGAAGCAGAATGATCAGCTACTGGAGCTAGGAAGAAATTAGAGTCAACTTCTCCTGTAGTCAAGTAATTTCAGAATGGTTCACCAGCCTTTGTTACATCTTCCATTGAATTACTGATTCCTTGTCAGACATAGTAGCTGGATGTGACACCCATATGGGTATGGTATAGCTGGAGCACTGCTATACTTGGCTCTTTTTCTGTTCATCCCTAAGTACACAGCTACAGTTGCACTGCATCACTATCTACTGTCTTCTTGTGACCACAGGTTGGATCAAGAATATGGATCTGTTGTCTGTGACACAATTAAGGCTTGTTTTATTTGTGTAATACTGCGTTACCACAAGTTAATGCTAGACATGTTTTAATGTTCAAGGAGGAATTAATAGATAGATGTTCAGTCATGTTACTTTAGAAGCCAAGTATAGCTTCCACAAAATGGAGCTCATTTATGGGATCATGAGAAGATTCTCACTTCATTCTAACCAACCATCCAGTATATAAACCCTTCCAGGCTTAGCATTGACATAGATAGACAGTTCATTAACAGGAGCTACTGAAGCAGATCTTCACCAATCACATTGCTAAGCCACCCCTCATTAATTTCATAATTACACTGTATGTGTCCCACACATCACATATCATGTTTTTGAACTATTAAAATACAGCTTTCATTTTCTGAAAGGCTAACCACATTAAATCACACAAGCCAGAAACAGCACTCTCCAACAAATCATAATTCACATCAGATTTTTAAACCAACTTTTTTTCCCCCGCAATGACACCATCTAGCAAGGTGCAGAATTGGTGATATTCAGAAGCTTCTCATTCTTCAAAAATCAGATATGAATTATAAAGAAAATGACCATTGTGATGAATAGGCTGGTAAATCAAGTAACTGTGTTTTGGGTTGCATGTAGTATTTTAGGTGCCATTATTCTCACCATCCCTCAAGAAAAGCTTGAATTGTTCTTTATGTCTAAATCATATAGACTTCATGTGAGTCAAAAGGTATTTATGATGCAACTCTGTTGGGATCCTTAATTCCTTTTACAAGAGGCCACAGAATTTTGCACTGAAGTACTGTTCACCTGAGTGGGAATACATTTATTTGGCTTTACACAAGGGAAAGATGCAGAACTCCTTGGGCAGGACTTCTAATGAAATGTCCTCCACAAAACCAGCAGACATCTAGAATGAGATGGGTCCCTCCATAGCTCAAAAGCCAATGACTTCCATGCTTCTGCACAGAATCAAATACAAATACACTCCTCCCAGCACCTTCACTGGCTGACAGTTTCTTTTTCCCAGTAACTCAAAAATTTTTTTTGCATCAAAACACTTCATGCTTTTGATCATACTGCCCACCAATGCTTGAAGTATAATTTTGACTGCTTGTGTTTTCCCAGTAATTACTACAAACACACAAAGAACAGCAGCAATCACAGAAGTAGGCTGCCTCTGTGAATGTTGCTGTGCAGGTAAGTTACCATATCTGCAATCAGATTCAGCAAGTGACCGCCCTGGGGCTCCCAGTGTATTTCCCTGATAAGCCACCTAACCAGTGAAGGGAAAACATGAAACAAGGCTTGGTGCAGTTGCTTCTGAATACATCTGAGGCTAGTAAATACAAGCTAATTACTGTAAATAATACACATTTGCATGCTTTTGTTTTTGTTTGGTTTGTTTTGTTTTTTTCTGACAGGTTACTCTACCTGAGAAAATCATCATTCCCAACACCTAGCTGAACCATGTGACAGTTTGGGTGTTACTCGCCCCTCCCCCCATTCTTATGAAATCACCCAGAGTAGGCTCAACTGAAGTAGAAACTCAGGAATGAAGCTTTATATTTACACCTTAGCACAATATACAAGCAGATATTTACAATATATATAGCAATATACAAGGTAAAGGTAATACAGAAACACAATACACGTCCCAGAATGCAGAGTCCCCAGGAGGGGCTCCCAACCACCCTTCCACCTCCTTTCCACCCCTCTACCTTATCCCAGACCTGGCTTCATGTGCAAGGTGAGTTTGGAGGATTGGCCAAGGAGGCTGGAAAGCAGATGGATTAGTTACACAAAAAGCAGATTAGGGAGAAAAGTGCAGATACCAGCTGCAACAGAGCCACTGCAACAGTGTTATCTATGTTTCATGTTCTTGTTTTTATACATCTCACCAAGCCTATAAGTGAAGCAGACATCACCACTGTTTCCTTTTCACAGCCTATAATCTAATTTCTCTCCCTAAAATATCCCAGCTAGGCTCAAACGAGCACATGTACACACTAATTGGTTTGAAGTATAGACTGCAATTAGAATTGCACACAATGGTCTGTATTTAGAGGATTGATTTTAAGAAAAACACTTCTTGTCATCAAAACTTTGCAAATTTAATGTTTGATTCATTTCTGTAGCGTGTAAACCTCATATACAACAGCATTATTTGCACATCCTTCTGTCTTCTTTCACATGCTCCTCAAGCTATCTGCAAGCCATTCCCTAACAGACTACAGCATTACTTAATTCATGATATCTATTTTCTCAGATGTGAAGCAGAACAATGCATCAATTCTTAACAGCGTTTAGGTGAATAGCATAATAAAAACATTTGCAGAGATATACCATAATGATTCTTGTCTGTAAATGTTACTGCATCCAAAATCTACCATTTCCTCTGAAAACTATGTGCTTCCAGGGGCTCAGACAAAATTATTACATATAAATATAGCAACTATTTTCACTGTTGAGACCACAGAAAGATTCTCTAGCCACACCAAGATGAAAATCTTGATTTCAAATACCAGGACCATGTTCTCTATCAAAATAACAACATCATCTTTATCACCTTTTCTATTCACCTCTCCAATACTACAAACTTATCTATAGTCTTATTTGAAGTTGCAAGTGATTTACATTTGAAACAGCCTAGCAGTAAAATATTTCTGTTAGATTTTCTTAACTCTGTCTTGGTTGAGTCAAACTTGGACACCCCAGACTCCCCCAGAAAATTTTCAAGTCCTATCCCTCTCATGTTTTTCAAACACTACAACAATCATGCTCCACTCCCTTTTTTACTCTCTTCAACCTATATTGTGAAAATACCTAGGAGTACCCTGCAGTATCAAAGACTTCCCATTTAGAAGAACAATAAAAATGAATTATTGAGTCTCTTACCACTCCACAACTGTAAAATGTCATCAGCAATTCTTGTAAGATCACCAGCTGTTAAAAATGACTTGACTTTCTATGCTGACCTTTAACATTTGTAGTTTACAAAAGGAGAAATGCACTTTTATATGTGCTTTAAACAGATCATAATGAAAATGAGACTAACACAAGATTGCCTCAGACAAACATGCGTGTCTGTGCACATGTGTACAGGTGCTAGTAAGTGCTCATCTGATCATAACACTTATTCAGGACATCCAGTGAATACTTCAATCTCTTTTAAAAGTTGAATTACATGTTAAAACCAGGAGAAATTCTACTGCATATAGCCTGTATGTGAATATGACATTTAATGTGACTTTGTTTTAAACAAAATGACAATCAGCTATAGCACAGGATAAAAGCCAGGAGCACCTGGTCATAAACTGGGTATGAAGGAAGGATATGAATGGAAGATAACAGAATAAAGTGGTTGTGTGGAAGGGCTGTTTGCAACCAGTATTTTTCAGTTTTATAGCTCACCTTAAAAGAGCACAGTGTTACCTCTACAGTCAAAAAGCAATTGGGTCTCATAACTGGCATAGCTAGACTGTGCCTGTAGCTGAGGATTTGGTTTCAGCTCAGAGCTGGAGACCATTATTACCTTGTCTTCACCAATTCGTTTGCTTGCTAAAACTAAGTGGAACTCTGACAACCTTCTTATGAATTCCCTTTAAAGAGGAAACAGATTCTGATGGCCAAACAGGTCCCATGAAAGCAAACAATAAAATGATACTAGTACTCTGGCAATGATTTATCTATCGGTTGAACTCGTTCACCTCACATAACTACAGAAAACAAAACCTTCACCAAGTGTCTTGAAAAAATATTCTTTTTGCTCAAATGCTGTGTCATCCTGTTAAAAAAAATAATTACAATGGTGCATATGAGCTACTAGTAACCACACTGTACATAAGGATAAGCAGACAGTATCATGCAAAAGGATTTCCAGCTCATTCTGATGGTATCCTCTTATTATTTTTAAGTAATCAAGGTATTTTCTGTATGCATGCCTAATTCTGAAACATAATGAGCACAGAAATCTTAAATGGCATAGGAAGCTCTGTTCACAAAGTGCTGTCTTCCACATTAGAAGATAGGTGACAGAGAAGAGAAGAGATTTTGTCAATTCCTATTAACATTTTGCAATGTCAGTATGTGACACAGTTAAAGATGAGGATTAACTCCTTCCTGGGCTATTTCAGTACAAAACTTACTAGACTTGAGACTTACATGGCATCCTCCTTTTGAACTACAACAAAGTTAGTCTTACAGAAATTAGACCTAACCTTTCTTCAATTAACCTGTGTTGCCAGCCTGGTGGGAGTCACTGTTTTGAACATCTCTGCCTTCACACTGAAAATATCATCATTAAAGAGTTATGAGTATTAACAAAGAGTCAATGAAGAATGGAGTGTGTACATTTAGTTCAGTATGAGAACGTATTATATAAAAGTTGTATTCAGAAAGTTTATGGAATACACTGCAAATGAAATGTTTACCTGGGTCTGTAGCAAGGTAGTTCATAGTTTTACAGCTCAGTTGAGTCCATATTTATTAAAAGGTTAACTAATACTACAGTGCCATCAGTGCAAAATCAATATTTTGCTGTCATAAATGCCTTCATTTTACAAAACCAAAACAGGATGTGATGAATGCCTGACTAGAAGATTTTGGTTATTTTATTTTCCAAATGAAAGACAGTATGGGTCTTTCCTTATCAGGTAACTGATCTCAAGAGAGCCTTCAGTGTTTTGTCCTCTCATCTTCCTCTGAAGTACCATTTCTATATGGAAGACTGGCAATGGGTGCTATGGAAATCCACACTTCTATGTTATCTGAACATTCAGACTTACATTCACTAATACATAGAAGGCTTCTTTCCTGCCAAATATTAAATCAAGCTTTCTATAGGGACTCTTTAGGTTTTATTTACAATAGATGTATCTGGCAACCATAACTAATTAATTGGGAGTGTGACTGACTCTCAAAGCAAGCTTAAAAGAAATACTATTTCCCTGCATGGAATAAAAGAAAATAGAAACAGTTACTTTGATTTTTTTCCCTAAACACAAATGAAGGGAATGATGGACAACATAAAGACTTAGTCTTAAACATATATGACAGGCAAGCAAAGTGGAAGAACTACATAGGGAGAGAACTTCTGTAAGCACTTATGCAACCAAGACGCTTCCTTCAGTCTTACTGCATTCCCCAACTAACAT
Organism: Pogoniulus pusillus; assembly: GCF_015220805.1. Taxonomy (NCBI): domain Eukaryota; kingdom Metazoa; phylum Chordata; class Aves; order Piciformes; family Lybiidae; genus Pogoniulus; species Pogoniulus pusillus. The sequence continues at coordinate 6,137,656 of NC_087285.1, read as the reverse complement.
GGGACTCTTCTATCACTCAATGTGTTTTCTATCACTCAATGTGTTTTCTCATAATCTTTTTCACACTTTATTCATTCCCATCAAACCGAAATATTTAACAATTTTAGGGTTGGTGGGGTTTTTTTTGGTGATAAAAACAACTGAAAAATACAGGTCAGGAAGGACTAAAACTTCTGTGAAAGTTTTACAGGAGTTCACTGTTGTAAAAAGTTTATGGCCTTGGTGCTCTGCTTATAGAAATACTAATTCTAAAGCTGATTAAAATCTTATACAACATTTTGTACAGCAAGTGTTGTTTCACACTAGCAGTGAAGAAGGTTCAAAGTCTTGAATCCTTGAAGACTGTGACTGTATTAAATTTTTAGTTGGAAAATAAAACAAACCAAACAAATATTCCTGGTTGTGGCAATTATGGAGAAACACTTGAAAGCATGACGTGAATTTGGGCTAAACAACCAAAACATACAAGAAATAGAGAATCACTCCAAATTCATTATTTTGGTATACTAATCTTCTGGGTACCAACCAATGCCTTTTTTATACCTTCACATAGATTATGCCTACTGATCAGCACAACACTCACAGCGCCTACATCATTAGGGCTGTCAGAGGGTGTGGAACCAATACTTAACAGCATCATGCATCACGTACTATAGATCCACATTATTGACTGGATAATAAAAGTCAGTTAGAATATCAGTGAATGCACTTAGAGTCAAACATTCCAGCTCCTTGTTGAGTCAATTGTTTGAATGTCTAAATGGTTTCTGCCATTAAGGTTATACAGGGAACTGGGCCAATTTTAAGCATCACGTCACAATCATTTGTTGATTGCTCACCTAAATACATGTATCATTGGGAAACACTACCACTACATACCATTTCCAGAGACTACTTAAGGTGCAGCCTCTGAATCTAAGGCCACACTAGAGCTGGAATGGACAACCTTATCCTTTTTGAGCTCCTGACTGTGTGACCCTATCCCAGCTCCTCTTAAATCAGCACAAGGTATGTGCAGACATGTAAGGAGCTGGATAAGCTTCTTTCTACTGGATTAACTTTCAGCAGGAGCTCTGAACTGATCCAAATTCCTGTATCATCACAGTGTTGCTGGTGCTGACAAAGAAAAGTAAGCAGGGAACATACTGGAGTGGAGCAATACTGGAGAGGCAAAGTTGACCCATTTCACATACAGCTCACAGTGAAATCTGCTTAAGCTAAGCACAGAAAAAACACTCTCGCCAGGTCCTCTGTAATGTCAGAAGAATCTTACTTGCTAGCCTGGAAATGCACCCTATATCCATTTTGAAGTTTTTACTTAACATATGTTTTCAAGTCAATTTCAGCAATTACTTAGAATCAGCATGAAGGTCTGTACTGCTCAACTTGTTTACCTCCACTTCAATATATCCCTTTTACCATGGGTGCTGCAGGCATGCTCTTCTCACAGCAATCTGCTTCTCTAAAGGAACATCTTCTCACCTATTCCAGGACATGCCAGCCTGACAAGTCTGCAGCCAAAACTGCAGTTGTAACTGGCTCTAAGACTTCAACTGGTTTTGATAACTGGTTTTGAGAGAAGATACACACTGAAGGAGGACCAAAGTGTGTTGACAATTCGAATCTGTATCATGTACACCATTCCTAAACCTGACACAAGCTCTTTAGACTAAGCATTTTCCTCACAAGCCTACAGACACATACCTAGCACTACTACTTTGACTGCTCAAAGCCAGAGGTCTAATCCAAGCTTGTGATCTAGGCTCTCTTTTGGCGCTTCAGTAAGTGGAGAAGGAAGGGAACTTCCCGAGTCTACTCACATGATGCATCTTAGACTCCTGCTGTTAAACCACTCTCAGAGGTTCATGTTTCTCTCCACTGACTAAAGAAGAGAAACCACAGGGCCAGATTAATGACCTGACTAAATGTAAGCAAGATAAATACCATCCTCCATGTCTAAATTTAATCATGATATTCCAAACCATCGAAATACCAGAAACATGAAAGCAATCCTAAGAACACTGCAAATACATTGCCTGAGAAAAAAAAAAAATAGATGTAAGATGCAAATGTAGACTTTCTTTGATGCTCCAGGCAAGCCATATGCACATCTTTTCAAGAAAGCCCTTTGTCTTTATAAAAGAAATTATCAGTGTTAGTGAATGAAGCAGACTTCACCCTTTCCTAGATTTTTTTTTGGGTATCAATTATGCTTTGAAGGTGCTGAATGATTTCACTCGGAAAAACACATCTCAGTTAATTAAAAGGTTGTATTTTTCTTCAAGAAGGAACATAATTCATGATAAAATGGGAGATTAATGCTTTCTAAATCAGAAATCCTTTGGGTGAAAGAAAAATAGGTTTTGGAAGAGCTTCAAATTTGAATTAAAAGAGCACAGAGCTGCATATGAAGACATGGAGCTTTTATTATTTTCCTTTGTGTAACTTTGAAAGAAGAGGTAAACACATGAGATTGTACCCCCAGAGAATCAATCACAACTCCCCAAACAGCATGTAATGCCAGGCAAAGTGCCTGCAATGCCATCAAGGGTGTGACAAAGAAAGGTGAGCTTTTAAAGTGGTTTGCATATTGTAGACGGATGAGATTGGGAAACTCATATATTTATTGTCAGATTAAGAAGACCTGAACTAGAAATATCAAAGACAAAAGTTAAGAAGCCTTATGTATACATACACTGCTCTTTTGGCTAAGCAAACAGGTGTATTTTCTGTAAACGTACTCAGCTGAAAAACTCTCCAAACTTCCACTGTATGGGAAAAAAAATATATATATAGCCAAGCTGCACAGTGCAGACCTTACAGTGACAGGACTTAGTTCCAGCACACTATTAATGGACCAGCACACCACAGCACTTAGAAAAATGCCCGTGACAAATACTGTACTGTAAGTCTTGGAGGTGGGCGAAGTTGGTGAGCATGAGGAATGTGCATTTCCTCAAGGCTACAACAGTAGGCATGGTTTCTACTGTGACAAGACAAGGAAGAATGAAAAAAAAATGCCCATGCTGTAATACAGGAATGGGCATTCTTGGTTGGTGGAGGGGTCACAGAAGTTCTCAGAACAGTTCATTTCCCCACTCTAGACACAGAGAGTTACTAGAAGACACTGTGCACTGCACTGTGACCACTACTGATCCTGAGACACCAGAGCAATCCTAATTCTGTCCATCAGGGTGCTCAGAAGACATGTCTGAGGAATAACCAAGAACCAGAAACCTCACCTGGAGGAGCAGTTACATAACACTTACATTTCCAATAAACTAGCTTGTCTTCTAGGACAGTACAATATTATAATGACACATGACACAGCCTTCCTTTATCACTATGTTCCTTCTGGAATCGCCTTATGGGACAATATGGGAGATCTGAGAGTGTTCAAGCTGTCCTAAGATGCCTTCAAGCTTTCTCAGCTTTTCATCTATCAGTTTCCTAAGGCAAGTTGCTAAGATTAAGACTCAAAGTCTTACTATATTCTGCCTAAACACACCTAGCAATTGCCATCCTGGGCTCCTCATTTAACTCCTGCTGTCTTCAATCTCAAATATTCTTGACAGACCACAGTTCACTTAGTCCTGTGACAGGAGTAGCATTCCTGTAAACACCATGGAGACAACATTAGCATCCCAGCATGTATACTGTCTGCTCTCCAAAACCCAGATCTTCAACAGGTGTCTAAAGCTACACTGCTTTGTTTCACGTAAGGGGTCTACTTGAAGAAATCCTATGTAGCAGGATTCTACTTCAAGAAATTTTGTTTTGCAGAACTCTTATTTGAATTACTCTGACTCAAAATCTCTTCCAGAAAAGCAGAGCTGCTGCTTTCCCCCTACATGAGGAAAAGTTGCAGAGAAAGATTTTGTCTTCTTACAGGTCTGAAAACTTGCACTACTACATGCAAAAGTTCATTTTCTACACAGAGGATCCACATCAAAGGAACAATGAGATTTATCCTCACAGTCTTTCAGGAAGTCACTACTGGATAATACCATAGACCACGTGCACTCTGAGAGCTGGTCCAAGTTGTCTTTTGATTAGCAGTCACATAACAAAGTTAAATTACAAGCTACAGAAAGAGTCAAAAATCTTTTTAGCCCTGTTAGCACTGAATATCTTCTGTATATGAAATAATAAGTTGGGAACAACTCTATAGCAGAGGACTGTTAATAGGTGAAATGGAAAATATGAAGCTTAGATGTTGCCATCAAGTATTTGAGAAAAAGATTATTTATGTGCTTACTGGAATAGTTTCTATTACCCATCCCTTTGTAGTTTTCTTAGTTCTCTCTTCTCATCCTGTAACAATGATTCATTTGGACTGTTTTTTTGTTAACCACAGAGTTGTGAAATGACACAACAGTAGACCCAGTCATTGCCTAAAAAATGATCATCTTATAAACTTCACAAAAATCAAACCTCTACCAATGTATTTTCTCAGTTACTGTCTGTCTCCAGCTACCAGACAGTGTCAAAAGACTGGTTCTGCCCCCTGCCCAAAAAAGTGCTCAGTTAATATGTGACCTGCTAACTACCAGAAGTGTGCTACTTAATACTGAATTATAGCCCAGCCACCCTTGGTTTCACATAGTAGGGCAGGGACTGAATTTGCAATGTTATCATCACATTACTTTCCTTACTTGGACTGAATTGCATGTCACTGAAACAACTTGACTAGGAAACAACAACAACAATCACTATTGCCATGTGCAAAATCTCACCACTATTTCTGCAAATGGATTAAGAATTACTGCATTCTTAAAATTTTTTCTACTAGATCATTTAGGGCTGTCCAGGAATATGTGTTAAAACAGTTCAGCTAATGCACTAACCCTATGCATCAAAACATAACAGCACAGAAATGACAATTTTACATTTTATTATTAAACAACACATAAAACCAGCAAGAAATTTATCTTCCATGAGCACAGTGCTTCACTCAAAACTTTCAAGGTGTACAATTCACTATGATATTTAATGTTTAAGAAAAAAATAAAATGCATCTTAAAAGTATACAGCAGATGTTCCTGGGATTAAACTTGCTCAAAGGTAACATAGCATAAGGACAAATCCAGTAGTTTTAAGTGCTCAGCAATAGCCAGGTATTGCAGTCACAGACAATATTTGTTAACATATGTTAACCATGTAGAAGGTGACACTTATGTAGAAATCTCTTACCTGCCTTGGTTGAATCACTCCTGATAAGGTTTGTTCTGTGAAAGATGCAAATAAAAATCACAAGCAAAGGTGTGCTTGGCACATCCAGTTTTCAGCAAAGCTGAAGTGCTATAGGTGTAAGTAATAAATTGGCTTCCCAAAGTAGCTCAGATCATATTAATTGGAAATAGTCACTGCTTGCAAGGTTGCTGATGCTGCTCCTTCTGCTTTGTGCCTTTGCAGAGAGCTAATGTATGAACAAGCCAGAGAGCAAATCCCTTTTTCCCTTTCCCTCTTTCTCTTAAATGGTGAGTTAGAGTTCAGTTTATTCTGCAGACGGTGGCAGAGGACGGGCAGACAGGCAAAAGTGTTGTTTCCTCCCCTGCCGAGCCACACTGAATGTGTTGTGAATAAAGACAAAGCCCTCTACCAGTGCACCACATCACTCTGTAGATAAGAGCTGCAAGGATGTGCTGTGCTGTGCTGTTCTTCAGCATGCAGACAAGCTTAAACGCAGCCAGCCAGCCAGCCTTAAGCATGCTTTCCTTACTGAAGACCTGCACCAATAACTTGTGTTGGGGACCACACATTCTCTGCAAAGGGAACCTCATATATGCAGCTGGCAAGAACTCTGTCTTGCCTGCTGGAAATGCTTATTTAAAAGGTTTTTTTTCTACATCATCAAGGGCAATTTAGTTCTAGTTTCTACTTCTGGCTGCCGGTTAACTAACTGAAAAGAGTGTCAAATTTCCACATAGTTCATTAACTCCTGTAAAATCCTTAATAATGCTTCAGTTTTAGGTTTCATACTGAAGTTAGGCCTGAAGGGTACTTGCTAAAGAGTTCTGTATATGAATAACATTCTACTCTACCCCCACCCTCTCCCCTTATTTAAGTAAAAAAAACCAAAACAATCCTAGGCACAATTATTAACCAGTGGAAACTGATAATAATACCACTGGAACAGAGTGAAGGTGGCTGTAAACAAAGTACAATGGCCAAATCAGCAAGCAGGATGTGAAATGACTGATTTTCTAAGTGCCACTGAACAAAATATGCTCCTCCAAGTTCACAAACAGTGGACCTGAAGATAATATCCATGTGCCTATGTGTGAAGACTAACTAATGGCAGGTGGAAAAGGCTTAAAGCAAAATTATTCACAAGAATAGGAGTTTTAACACTGTATTTTCTGTTAGGCATATACACACACATCCACGGTTACATGCAAGCCCACGCTTTAGTGACTAAGATGAAACTAACAGCCTCCTGATATCAGGCAGCAAAAAAATGGGAAAACCCCACAAAATATTTTTTCCCCTTAATATGGTGTGAATTGCAAGAAAAAACCTTCCCTCCCCTTAACCCCCAAATGATAATAAACTCTTTCACTAACTATTGCCTGCATATATTTTATTGCAAATTAAAGTGATTCCATTTCCCATTGGATCCAAGCTTGGTCACTTGGAGGTCTAGGTTTGAGCAAATGAGAAATTATTATGAGATTTAAACACTCTTGTCCAATTTTGTATGGTTTGAAAAAGATAACAAGTACAAACACGATAGCAAACACTAAACATTAAAAAATGTAATTTGTACTAGCAGATATTTACACCGAAGCTGATCCAGCTGTCAATCACATTGATGTTGTGTGAACTCAACTAACAAGGAGATCAAGAAAAATATCACTTGGCAGCCTGTGCTGGTTTCATGACAGGGACAAAATATTTCTGACAATAGTGATCTACTCATTTTCTCATGGATGATGTTCCCAAGTTTGTCTCTGTCAATGGGAAACATGATTTTATGAAGAAATTCCTATTCCTAATGGAAACATTAAGTACTTGGCACTCCATTTTGTGTTTAAGAACTTGGGTAGTTTGTGGAGCACTCTGCATCTTAGAGCCGTGCTAAGTGCCTGCAGAATCACATCCAGTGTAGAAACATGTCCTGTCATACAACACCACTAATCCCTTGTTCACCTAATGTGTATCCCAAGGGTTACAAATAAAGCTGCATGGAAGCATAAACAATATACTATTAAAGCATAACTACCACTCTGGAATTTAGCCTATGCCTTCATTACTTTAGGTAAATGTTCTAGCTTTTATAGTTGTACTGCTATCACTGTCTAAAAAGGCAATGTATCAAAGACACTGACATAGGAAAAACATTTTCAAAAGCCAAGCTCCTTCTAGAATTTCTGTATGACATGGTGATAGAAGCAAACCCATTACATATTAAAAAGTCAAGTGCCCAGCTCTGTGCAGTATGAAGACCCTCTTTGCCATGAAATTATCTACACAAAAATCCATCATCCATATCACAAGTAATTCACAGTGCAAAATATTTTCATTTGCCACTAGAAGAGGCTCTTCTAATAACTCATTGCAAAATAATTAGTGAAGAATTAACAACTAAAGAGAGGATTCCTTTTATTAGACCAAGTAATCTACATAAGGAATGGAAAAATCCTACCCAAGTTCAGTTGCCAAAGAATAAACAGCTTACTACTCAGAAACTCATATAAAATAAAATAAACCAAACCAGAAACTAAAACCTGCTCAGGTGAGTTTCACAATAAGACTACCCACATCATCAGTTTTGTGAGTTTGGGAATAGCATGGGCAGTGTCAGCAGTTTGGCCAAAATGTTGTACACTGCAGCCTGACTTGCCCAACTTCTTACTATGACTGGGACCAGAATTGTCACAAGTGTGAAATTCGACTAAATTCTTGATTGCTAATCACAAGCCAGAGAGACAGATGTAGCTGGGAAAATTATGCACACCTTATGCAACCAATTCAGCTGAAATCCTATTTCAAACCTGGTTATCTGCACAGCTTCACAAGGACTAGTGGTTACACTTCAGAATCTTACAGCTCAGGGTTTTACCCAAGTGCCACAGGATACACATTCTTCCATTTGTAAAGCACTGTTTGAATTTTAAGTACTTCAGTGAGATCAAAATCACTATTGAGTCACTTCAGCACAAAGAAAAAATGCCACAAGACATTCCTTGTTGACCTATATTTTGTGAACATAACACTGAAATTAGTACCTGTGGGGAATTAGTGAACAAGAATTACTACATACATTAAATTTTAGTAGTTAACTGCTTTAAAAATATTTTAAAAGGTAAAGAGGAAGAGAAGTTTTGTTGGTTTTTGTTGGAGTTTTTTAAAGTTCTAATAGAATGGGCCACCTCACCTCAAAACTCCAACCACCTTTCAGCTGACTGTGAGGAGGAGAAATTGCCATTGCAGGCGACTAGCAGTAAGTAAAGCCAAAAGTAACTGAGACAAGGCATCTTAAACTGGCAAATATGGTAACCTTAATGAATAGGTGGTGCTAAAATACCACCTCTGTCACTGACCTATTTTTCCTCAGCACACGAAAAAAATAAATAATACCTTTTATCTTTTGAAGTCTGCCCATGACTGGCAGGCACTGACAATCAACAGAACTTCCTACTCTCCATGCTGGATAATTTCTTCCTAATCAGATGTTCTCACATAAAAGAACTATGCTGCATAAATTAATTGCATATTTTGTTAGATCTTTATCTACTGTAGCACTGTAGCCCCTACCAGTTCTCTACAATTCCTGTGTTTATAAAGGTAGACTATCTTTCCTTACACTTGTTTTTATATTTGTGCAGAATCACCACATAGAAGGAATACCGAGAGAGTGTGACTAAGAGTAGAGCACAAGGTAAGGAGCAGACTCTTATTTACTGCTAGTTAAAATACCCCCAGCTGTTTTGCCAGGCTCTGATCTGTACTGCATGTCAATCCAGACTCTAATTAACTGCCTCCATGTGATTTCTGACAGGTAGAAGTAGTTTACTGATTCATGTCTGGATGCAAAAAAAGATTTGTCAGTACTCTACAGATTTGGAGGTGAAGTTACTAAAAATGAAGTCAAACTTCAGGCAGCAGAATAAAAGGTTTCCTATTTAATTATTTTCAGGTTATTTACTGCAAGTGTTATAGAATCATAGAATCATCCAGGGTTGGAAGGGACCACAAAGTTCATCTAGTTCCAACCCCCCTGCCATGGACAGGGACACCCTGTCCTAGATCAGGCTGGCCAGAGCCTCATCCAGTCTGTCCTTAAACACCTCCCTGGGCAACCCATGCCAGGGTCTCACCACTCTCATGCTCAACAACTTCCTCCTCACACCCACTCTGAACTTACCCACCTACAACTTTGCTCCATTCCCCCAGTCCTGTCACCCCCTGATAGCCTAAAGAATCCCTCCCCAGCTTTTCTGTAGTCTCCCTTCAGATACTGGAAGGCCACAATAAGGTCACTTGGGAGACTTCTCTTCTCCAGACTGAACAGCCCCAACTCTTTCAGTCTGTTCTCATAGCAGACGTGCTCCAGCCCTCTGGGCATCCTTGCGGCCCTTCTCTGGACACAGTCCAGCATCTCCACGTCCTTCTTGTAACAGGGGCTCCAGAACTGGATGCAGTATTGCCACAACATCTGTGGGATATCCAATACAAGCCCACAGTTGTGACATTATAGCTCCAGAACTACAAATATTACCTAAGACTCAGGGTTCCTGCATAACCAAACTACTTGTCTGGAAATGCCTGCAGTTCCAATGACCATACTAGTTCTTTCCCAAAGATGTTAAAAAATTAAAGTTCCTCAAGTATGCATTCAAGGAGCAGAATTTTCAAATTATTCTGGATGTTAAAGACCTCAGACACTGAAGATGCTTTCACTGATGGCTTGGAATGCTTTACACCAGTCATAGCTATTGCTATATTTAGTCCAGGTGTCTGGACTGAATCTGATGACATTCAGGAGCAGCTTTAATTTCCTATTTTCCACAATCCTTTTTTAATCTATTCATTCATAGGTCTTTTAGTTCTTTTCATGAGCATAAAGGCCATTCTTCAACATAATAGAAAACACAAGCAGGGTATAAACTTTTGTCAGATTTTATGTTTGTGAGATTTGAAAGGCATATACGAGACACAGTTGAATAGTAGAGTCTTAAATTGTTAGTTTAAAAATGATTGCTTCTCTACACATACAAAAAAAAAAAAAAAGGAAAGAGTTCTGGCCAAATCCTGAATGCTTCTTGTACCCACAATACTCTGTGACTTAAAAAGGCATTCAGGTGGATGATGAACAAAGAATAAGTCCTTTCTTTTGTCCATTTACTGATCCATACAACCAATTGTAGCTGGCTTTTCAAATGCTGCTCCGCAACTCAATATTTTTCACTTTATAGCACAGAATTTTTTTCATACGCCAAGGGATATTAAGCTACCAATTCCATGTGCTTCAGTAGTCAAAAGCATAACTGTTTAAATTACACTCAGTATACTTCAAATATTATACTATCCAATTTGAACGATAGCCTGAAAATCACTAGGGATAGAAAGTCTGAAGTTTATTCTAGACAAAGTTGACAGCAATACACTCCATAGAGAATACCAAGGTTTTTAGCACAAAGGTAAATACATTAAGCATAATAAAATGTTTCTTAATGACAAAAAGACAAGACAGAAATCTGTCATATCTTTGATCATTTTAAAGGTAATATTCCCTTTCAATAAAGGAACAAGGCATTTTGATAGAAAAAAAATGATATGTCTGGGGAAAAACACTGTGCAAGTAAATTTTTAGTGTTACATAGGTTGACAGGTAACTTTGCAATAGTTTGGTTATTCCTACACTGTAAAAGATAGAAAATCAGAATACTGGATCCTTCCCATGCATAAAGTGCTAAATGTGCTCATTATACATAATTATTTCATTACTATCTAAATCATCTGTGTATTAGCTCAGATAACTGTGCACCCAGGGGAGTGCTGCAGCTTCTGGGGACTTTGTCATTTCATACTGCAAACAAAAAGTGAAGAAAAGCAAAAGATTTGTTCTCAAATATCTACAGAAAGCACTTTAAGTAATGCTTTTGCATATTTTCTTGTCTGAAAACACAAAACATTTCCCCTTCTTCGTAAAGAAAGGCAAAGAGTAATAGCAAATTCCAGACTTCAAGTGACTTTGTACATCTAAAATAAAGATAGCTCAGAATCAGAAGTCTATACATGGAAAAAGGAGGAAAAATCAGCCACAAAATGCCATTTACTGGAAGTGTGTGTGAAATCTAATGGCAACAGAAAACAAAGGCAAAATATTCAGTGTGTTCATGGAACTAGATAACCTGTCTTGGTTGCTTGTATAGTTCAAAAGAAAAATTAACACTTCAGAAGAATTATGTGTAACCTTGTCTGAGGCAATTTAGCACATCTCCTTTCCAGCATATAGAAAGTGAAATTCAAAGGTGGCTGGACATAATGTAAGCAGAGAAAGGATCTGAAAAGCATCCTTCCCTTTAAGTCCTGCAGTGGCCGTAGATGGCTTAGAAAGGTTCCATTTAAACCTTTGTGCATCAGCATTAGTTTATCTAGCCATTAAACTTTAGTTATCCACTTCTGAATAGCTCTGCTCTTTAGGTGATGTAATAAATCAAATCATGCCATATTAATAGAAAGCTAATGATAGCAGGTTAACTTGAGTTTTTTCCATCTAGATTTCACTATTACTTGTGTCCTATCAGTCTGTCAGCTCTACTCACTACCCAGGAGATGAATGCAGCCATTTGGACAGTCCATCCCTGGTCTCAACCTTTGATTAGTTTTTAGTACCTTCAATACAGTTTTGCAGTTTTTACCATCAGTAGAATATACTGAAATCCATCTCACAATTTAACAAAGGTGATTTCAAAGCAACTAATCTTGGGTCTCTAGCAAACCATTTGTCATGCTCAGGCTAGCTGGCAAACTATTTCTCAAAATTCTTCCAGTGTCTTAGGCTGTATTTGAGCTTTTCAGACAGAAACAACCGGCTGTTTCTAGATACAGGCTAGTGGACACCGGAGGGATGTTATAGCATGATTCTTTCCCTAACTCTTTTAGTGATTTGTTTTCCTAGAAAGAACTTGGCCTGAAAAATGCTGAAGAGAAATTTCAGAGACTATGAGACTGAGTGGATGTTCTGCTGCTGCCCAGGATCAAAAACTCAGAGACTGAAACAGCAATTCTTTCTCCCATATACAAAAAAACCCGTGTGATGGACCTCAGACTTCAAAAAAAAACAGAGTTATGACTGCTATTTGAAGAATTTGGATTTGCTCTTACAGCCTGGTACTAAGAATGCCAGACTGCATTTTTCTGACCTTCATGCACTCTGCAATGGTCTCACTGTTCAACGGGACCCGGGAAGGAGGTCATAGCCCCACATCAAAATGTTATCTATGCCCACACAGAGCTAGAGACAGCTTCTGTTTTCAGTAAAAAACGAGCACTCAATAAACAGAGCTACTCCTTAGTTGTCCTCCTAGCAGAAAGGAGACACAGGCTAAAGCCTAAAGACAGAACGTTTGCATTTCATTCTACCTCCAAAGTTAACTCAAGTAAGTTAACCTGTCTCTTTTCTTAGGTTGTTACACAGTACTGTGTCCTTATCCCTCTCACCAGCTTTTTCTCATCTCCGGCAGACACTACTGTCTGACACCTTTGTGCTGATTTTTGAACTTGAACTACCAAGCACCATGAGGAAATTGATTTTTCCAAACAATGTTTCTGACCTTTTACCCGTTCAGAAACATCTGAATTGCAGTACTTGATAACTCCACCTGTCTTTGCTTATTGATGTGGGGTAGCCAGTCAAGAATTTTCTTCTTGATAATGGTGACATTATTTCATTTTAAGTCTCAGACTGTCCAGTTTCAAAGTAGCAACTTTTAGAAAGCAACAGGCATAACTGAAGTAATTTTATTTTTTATCTCCTGTTATTCTCAACTGATACAATGCATCTCAATTTTATCTCCTGTTGATGAGGGTCAACAGCATGGTATATGGATGGGCAGATTATGGGTCAGTCCTCATGCTGTGCTATCTATTACGGTGTTCATTCAGCAACAGATTAATTGAATTGACAGAAGGGCTTACTCATGCCCTAAAAATGAATGTGAAAACATGAGGAATATTGTTTTCTCACCCTACTAATCCCCCAATTCTTTATGTAGAAGCCATTATGATCCAGGGAGCACAATTAGATGAATCCTACCCTTGGAGCAGGCTTCTGCTTCTTTCACTTGCTGAACAGGAGACTAACGGCAGCATCTGAAGCACGCTCAGGCTAAGGATGTAAATAGCTTGGCTCCAGACAGCAGTAACTGGATGACAAAGGTTGTGTGTTTTGGAGATGGTTTTGTATTTTCTTTTTTTTTTTCCCCTCTCCTTTTCCTATGAGTGCAAATTAAATATTTTGGAGCAGATTATGGTGGGTGTATGGTAATACAGTCATCTAATAGAACATAGCAGCAGGAGAGCTATACATCTTCACTTCTGCCAGCTTTCTTGAAACATACCATGTACAGCAAAAAACATCACCATACTGGATGAGTGACCAGGAAGCCCCCTGAGAACCTGGGGCAAATAACTGCACAGGCCTAAGGTACATAAAGAATGGTGTGGGTGGAGAAAATAAAACTGACAACACATCCCTTTTACAGATGGTTCTGAAAAACACTGACATGGATTGAAATGAAAAGCTCAGCCAGCACAGCATGGGCAGCATGAGATCTTTGTGGCTGGTGCTTAATCTTACTTTGCTTCCCTGCTTTACTTTGATTTAAGATGGTCTGATGGCATCACAGAGCAGTCCTTACCATCCTCTCTGGTTTTATCTTTGGCAGAGGTGACATGATGCAGGGAATAAGACTTGAGTCTATTGTCTCTCTCTTCTTTTAGTTCTTTACACTCGAGTCACTCTCTCAAAAGATGTAGCTACAGCCTTTATTCTGCGTAGGCACAATCAGTCAGAGAAGAAGCTGAATCTTCTGAACACTTCTTGATCACACAAGAAGTGTCAAGAGGTAAGGTTGACTCAAGCCCCTACTCAGCTGCCACACAAATACATCAGAAATAACTTCAGTCTTTTGCATGCTCCATAAGAAACAGCTGTATATTAGTAGTATTCTGGCCACACCATCTGTCACATACCCACCTAACAGTACATGCAGTCCTAATCATAACAGTGAAAACTGACATGCTTCTAATTGCCTTGGTTGCAGTTGCTCATAACATTTCCTAATCTTAGCTGCTTAGAATAACATTTACAGAAGCCTGTTCCTCAAGGAATTTATGAGAAAAATAAGCTCTGTAATAGGATGTTTAGACACTAACATTGAAATTAGCAAAAATCAAGGATAATCTGATTTGCAAAGTGGAAAATACAAGGGTGCAGAGAGTGGCACACAGCTAGTGAAGTTGATGAGATGCAGAACACAGCAGAATCTGGAGGTTTTGAGCTAAGTGTTTAAGGAGTTCAAGAAAAAACTATGCACAAGAGAAAAAATTAAAGACATAGAAACTAATGGATGAAATCAACTTTGGCAAAATGAGAGGAGGAGGAAATCAGACAGACTTTGAGGACCAGAGTAGAAAGCAATAGCTCTGGCAAAAGATATGCCCCTTGCTCTTAGAAACTGCCTGTGAAACTCACCCCTGTAATTTAGTGAAAAAAAAAAAAAAAAAAAAAAGACAGAATTGGCTTGTTGTACAAATGTATAATGGCATGTTATAGTCAGCCAAGTTTGCTTGCATTGCTGAAGGCAGAGGACAAACTTGCTTTAAGGTTCAAGTACGAAGGTCATTGCAAAATAAGAGGAAATTTCTTAGGTCAGTCAAAAAATGTAAGCTTGTATCATGTCTCAACACAGAGAACAGTTAGAAGTGTCAGAAAAGTATAAAACCAGCAAATATAGAGGATGTTTCTACCAATATGATGTCCCAACCTCCTGAGCTAGAACTTATATCCACATAGTTGTATTCAATAGCCCTTGATGGGTCCAGGATTTTCTCTAATTGCTTATTACTCCTATCATACTTTGAATATCCTAAAAATCTCAACTCACATAATCGAGTTATGCACAGCATGTAAAATACAGCATTTTGGTTTAAATTTGTTTTATGAGAGCTTCAATGGTTGCCTATTGGCTCTTATGTTACAAGGTGATGAATAATCACCCTCATTTGCATTCATTTAGAGACCTTTATTGTGAGCTTGCTTCAGTCATTTCTTTTCCAAGTTATAGCCCATTTAACTTTTCCACATGGGGAATTCATTCCAACCTTCTTGTCATTTCATTATTCTTCTCTATCTCTTTTCTAAGTCTGAAATATCATTGCCTAATTGGAGAGGGATTCCACCTTCTAAAAATGTCTGCCTTTTTCAGTCATTGTTGGAATTGGGTGGGCACTTCCACAGAAAAAACCTGCAATCATCGACCATCTGTCTGAACAGCGCTGAATGTTTCTGAAGCTGTATACAAGCACTACATTAGAATTAGCAGCAAAGAAACTTATCTGCCATTTTATTGTACAGTGACTCGTGGCAGTAAGCTCTAGTTTGCTGTTACTGAGTGTTAGGAATTTCATCACCTTGCTATTTGTTCCCCAAGCAGAATAGTAATACTTTTAATCATTTTGCCAAACTCCATTTCAAACTAATTCTCCCTCACCTTTCTTTACTGTTTTTTAATGCGAAGTTACTCACCATGAACAACATCTCTTTTGACATTACACCTTGACTTCAACACGTGTAAGAAAAGATCTTACCATAGCTGAGGATAAATCTGCATATGGTAGACCTGCAGCCATTCCTACCCACACTGCTTTTGGCTGTTTCAAAAAAACCCCCAAAACACTAATGATTTTAGAAGGAATTTTTTCCCACTGTAAATTATGAGCACTCCTTTTCATTACTAATAATTCTGACCCTTGTTGCAGTAGGTTTTTAGTACAGAAGACATGCTTCATAACTATACAGAGAGTCTTTGGTGGTTTGTTTGGCATTTTGTTTTCCCCAAAAGCTAGAGGCTGAGGATAAATAAGATGGAGCTTGCAGGTAAAAGAGAGTAGTCTCACACTCTCAAAAATGGTGAGCATTACCTTGAGGAACTGAGAGCCTTTCCCTTTTTTGACAGTCTGTATGTAACATTGGTGAAAATTATTTATCCACACAATTCTGAAACTGCACAATTCACATGAAAATGTCCTGTCTTCCAGAAACACTGTTTGATAATTACATTCTGTGAACATCATCCGGTACTTACAGGTACACCAAAATGTCATCAGAGCTGAATTCTCAAGGTAAAAATTGATATGTAATGCTAAATATTCTGGGCAGAGAGAATTAAGGTGATAAAGTACAACACTTGTACTCAGATCTGGCCCTGATCTCTCTGCATCTCCATTCCCAGCTGATAATCATAATACTATTAATCTCAAAAGTGTTTCAGGAATGTAAGTTCCTTAAGGTTTCTGAAGTACTCAGATATGTTGGTGATAAATAGGATAAAGACCACTTAAAAGCCCATGAAAAAAAATGGTAACTGACTTTGGAGCAAGTAATAAATATGACATGAGACACAAGGAGGAAAAAAAAACCCAGCAAGAATTTCATCTTCCATGGTGCTCATTCAATGACACACACATGTAAAAGAAGCAACACATTGTTACAGAGCTGAGAAGGTCAGAAATAAATATAGCACTAGTGCAGACAATTAGGGATTTTTGAGGACTTGACTCAAAGGCAGCAGCAATGTACCCAGAAGGTAATTTTGCATAAGCAGAAAGCGCAAAGTGCACATTCTTCCTAATCACAATGTTCAGGTTACAAGCACAGATAGATGAATGTTATCTCATGCTAATTGTTTCGGGACAAATACTGGAGTCTGACTCATCAATCAGATGAAAGTTGCACTGGATTTAAGGTGACTCTTAGCTTATAAAGCCAGCAGTACGCAGCCCATCCTGTGTAAGCTCTCTTTTGTCTCAGATTTCCCAAGGACGTGGAGGAACAGTTTATGCAGTATAGAATTTAACACCACTTTTATCAATTCAAGCATTATGAATACATAATTCTTTTCTCTGCTCCCTAGGTATTATTTAACTTTTAATCATTACATTTGCAACTCTTTTACAGCTGGACACATCCACCTTTGGTGTAACTGCTACATAACAGATGAGGCAGAACAGAATGCCCACCTGAATTTTGCCTACGGTGCTAAGACAAAGACTCGTTTGTGCTTTTCAGGAAGCTTCTCAAAGAGGACAGGAAGCACTGTGCTCATATGCACATAAACAATATTTCTGCTCTTGTCTATCAGAAGATGCTTCACATAGTTCTTTTTGTACCTGACTAGTTTTGCTGGCTGATTAGCACCCGGAATCATGACTCTGTCCATGTCCATATTCCTCAAATTATGTGAGTGAACAATCTTGCCTGGCTTAAGTTTGAAAAGGAAGGGATTTAAATACCAAACAGAAATAGAATCATAGATTCGCAGAATGGTCTCTGCTGGAAAGGATGTCCAAAGGTTCAACCCCCTCTGCAGTAAACAGGGACAACGTAAACTAGATCAGGCTGCCCAGAGCTCAGTTAAGCATCACTTTCAATATCTAGCTTCTTATTTTTCTGAAATATACATTTCTTTTCTGGCAAAAGATGATGTGTTAGGGACTCCTGAATTGCTTAGTCTTTCCTCCATAAGCACTTCATTGATTTTCTCAGTCACTGAGGTTGCAAATGTCCAGGGAAGCAACAAGACAGTTCTTTCAAGTTTAACCAAATAAATGTAGCAAATAAAGGACAAAGAGGACATTTGTTATACATAAATGTGCTATATATAAAGCCATAAGCTCTAAAACTGAGAAAACAACTGAAGCCATCCTCCTGAAATAATGGGTACTTCATGCCACACAATTCTGCCCCCATCTGCAAGTTTACTATTTGTTATCTTAGTGTCAGCTTTTCTTATCGATGCCCATTGTGTGTTTCTTGTAGCATCTTCTCATTCAGTCCTTAGCTTCATTTTTTAAAGTTCAAGCTAATAAAATTATTCCCATGGTCCAAATACTGCAGTCATTAGTCAGCTGATTTACTGAACAGTGGATAAAGTGACTGGATGCAGTAAGAGATTTGACTCATTCAGCCCTCTTTTAAGAACTGGGCTCGGCTGCAGCAGTGGAACACATGTGAATGCTCCCCTAGCATGCAACTGTGTTGATTTCAACAGAAATTCTCTAGCTTCTGCTGTGTGTCCCAGGGTACACAGGATTTTTCTCCAAAGAGTTTCACATTTATCAAAAAAAACAGAAAAATGTACTTTCTACACAGTCCTGTTAATAGGACGTTTCTATTCAAACAACACAGCTCCATATTTCATGTCTTTCATCTGACCTTGGCCCAAAAGCTTGCAGAATGGAAGTGCATTCTAGCCCTCTAATTTCAATACCTATCAGTGTCCCCCCAGTATCTAGTTAGCTTGGCCAAGAGACTGAACTAAAACATTTGTTCCTCTAGACAAAATGTATCCTCAAGTAGAGACTCAAGTCAATGGTATTATCTGTCTTTTATTATACCAGATGGTTTAAGCTTAGCTTTAGTTTTTGGTGCCCATTTCAGTGATCATTTCAATTAGAAACACAGTGCTCCACAGCACTCTTTTCTAATGAGTTTTTCCTGTGTGAACATCTACTGAGAAACTGCCTCTAAGAGGAGATGAAACAGAAAAACAATGAACAAATGTGCACAAAGGCAGGAATATTCAAAATTACTGATTCTGTTGTGCTCCTGTTAAATACATATTCATTAAAATCTCTGCAGGTGCTGTCAAAGTTTTACAGAAACATGGAATATTTTTTATTTGACTGATTATAAGACACACAGATTGAAAAAATGCTGAGAAATTTAAGAAGATAACCACTGTGAAGTGAAGAAAGGGTGGCAAATCTCCTTACGGGTCAAACTGAGTGAAGCTGCTAAATTCCACTGAATCTTTTATGGTCTTTCCATGCCCCTTACACAAAGAATACACCTGTGGAACAGCCACCAAATTGTCTCTCTAGTCAGGAGACTATTTCATTTTTATCAGGAAAGTGTCTGTCACATGAATAAGGTTGGTGTTATTTGTCACAATAAAAATATATGGCTAGTTTGTTTCTAAAAGATAAGACTGAGGATGGGGACAGTCACAATCTAAATGTAAATCCTTGACCTATTCTTCTGACTGCAATCCAGTAGAGAGTATATACTGCCTTCAAAGTGCTAACAGAAGAAAAAAGGCACCAGCATAGCCTTCTGAAACTGAGCAACAGTTGAAAGACATTAAGAAATGAAGATAATAAATGTTATACAAGAACTCAAGTGAAAACATGTACTTTTCTTTTGTCTATGCTACTTTGAACATTCAGTCTCCAGTGGTGCCCATTTCCTAAGAGGACAGTCATTAATCTTTTTTCCCAGCACTGCCAGGATTGTAGAAGCCTGAGCACACAGTATAAAAGAGGCCAGTTAAACCTCCTTGTGTGAAATCTGCCTGTCTGTCATCTGCAGTTGGACCATGCTCATTGTCTTCCAGTGCAGCAATATTGCAGCATTTCAGCTATGTGGCTAGTAACACAAGCGACACTCCACAATTCAGGCAAAACAGAGGTTTTCCTCATTCAGTGCATTACCAAGGGAAAGCTCAGATGCCTTAATACATGTCAGAAACCTCAGCAACTGCATTTCTGTGTTTTTTTAATTACATTTCTCAAGAAAAGCAGGCTTTAAAAACTCTGCACTTTCACTTAACTGGACAAGGTTTGTAGCACAGCTGTTACTCTCTTACGACATCATATGTCTGATGAGGTTTCATGTTCAAGTGAAATGCACAAAACATGGGTTTTCCAAAGATTAGAAGGGCTGAAATAAAGGTGCTGGTCTGTCATGCAGCTTGCAATAAGCCTCTGCCAAAAAAAAAGTAGTGTACATGCAAGATACTGAAGTCAGAAGACCAAATTCTGAGCTCTGTACAGAGAAAATTCTGAACCCCTACTTACCCACACTTGTTTATTGGCAGTAGTTCTCTCTGTAGTTTTTCAGAGGTATTTACTCAATGAGAGGTTTAAATTAAGGTAATTTAATGGCATATGTAAAATGTCTTTTCACTTTTTCTCAAGAAGGACTTCAGATTTTTTTTCTTGCTGAAATATATACACTAAGATCATGATTTTTTTCCCTATAAGGCATTTCCTCATACAAAAGAGCAGAGAACACATTTTATAAGTGCTTCATAATACACTGCTCATGTTAGACTTCAGTTTCTACACAAACAATATTACTACAAATGAAATCTGATGCTACAAACTGAGCTGTTTCCTCTGCAGGTACAGCCTGACCACATGGGTCATCACAGACATAAATTCTATAAGGACTTCCTGCATGTGGAAAGAAGCAGCAGAACACCACACTATTATGAAGTCCCAATACCTGCACAGTCAGGAGGGAGCAAAAATGCTCACAGCAAACTCTTTTGCCTAATAACGTCGTTATTAATAAACTCTCATTTCCTCCTCTTCTTATGTTCCCTACCTTATATTCTGGCATCTGCTCTTAGAGCAAGAGCATTCTGAGTGGTACACACTTAACTGGTGAAAAGAAACTGACCTCTCTATTAAAGACTCTCATTTGCCCAATATTTGTTGACCAGCCCTTCACTCCAATTAATCCATGCTTGACGCTGTCAAAGTTGAGGAATTTGGGGCGACGACAACACAAGACAATAGGGAAGTTATTTATAAGCCTCAAACACACACATATGGAGCTCTTCCTCCCCTAAACTCAGAATTGGCACTAAGCAACTACTGCAATTTACCCATAAATTAAATGGTCACATGTAATGCACCAGCCCTGCATTATCTACTGTAATTAGTCTAACAGAACTTCCCAAAGGCAGGATTTCTTTTAGGAAGAATGAATAGGAAATAGTTTTTCCATACTTTTAAAAGTATGAAGAAGAAATGTCAGATAAGAGTTCACTCCCCTCCTCCATTTCAAATCTAGCAGACAATATAATATTCCTTTCTGCAGCCTAAAGTTCCACCTACAGGGGACTTTCTTCACAGCATCATAAATTTCATTTATCACTGCGATTCCTGATCTGTGAGGAAGATTAAAATTAAATGCTTCCAAAGCCCAGGTTGATCAGCACTGAAGATGCCTCTACAGGCTGCAACTGAGCAAATGTTCTGTATTTCCATATAAAGTATCTCAGAAAATATTATGTTTGGGGAAGATATTTTACCTCTCTGACACTGCAGGTTGATGTATATTCACTGTTCTTTTTAGAAACAGAAAGAGGAAGTCTGTCTCTTTTGTAAAAAAGGTTTCAGCTCTAACCCAAACAGAGATGTGTAAGAAAAAGAACCCAAACATAGATAATGCAGTCACTGTCTGGGCTTTGGGCTGAACTTCTCTGTCTCTCTAACATAACCCCCCCCGGACGACCCTCCATACTACATGAAACATAAGGCAAGATCTTGGGTAAGGTTGAGGGGTAGGGGGAAGGTGGAAGGGTGGTTGAGAGTCTCTCCTGGGGACCCAGCTTTCTGGGAGGGCTGTTGTGTTTCTGCATTACCTTTTATATATTTCTGTATATTTTGTATATTTCTGTCTATAACTGTATATACTGTAAATATCTGCTTGTATATTGTGCTAAGCTGTAAATATAAAGTTTCATTCCATTTCCAGAGTCACTGAGTCTAGTCTGGGTGATTTTACGCAATAAGAGAGAAGGAGCAAAAGCAGCTCACATT
Source organism: Pogoniulus pusillus (assembly GCF_015220805.1). Lineage (NCBI taxonomy): Eukaryota > Metazoa > Chordata > Aves > Piciformes > Lybiidae > Pogoniulus > Pogoniulus pusillus. The sequence goes on along the minus strand of NC_087285.1, from coordinate 6,115,810 downwards.
TCACTGTACCTCCTGCCCTGAACAACAATACTCCACTCACTGGAAGCAGTGATGACACTTCCCTACACATCTCCCACATAGAGAGGGAGCCGACATGGCATCATGACACATCCTCTCATGGAAGGCAGAGTGCAAAACAGAGGACCATCACTTATCACCTGCTTCATTGCTATTTACCTTGAAGTTACCAAGTAGATAATCACTGAAGGAGATCGGGCACGTTGCTGAACCAGGGAAGGAACTCAGCAGTGCATACCACAGAAGGCAAAGCAGAGTCAGCAATTTCATCTTTTAAAATATGAACGCTCTTTCCCTGTAAGTCTAATTACCACAGTTCAGTGGCTTAAATAGAGTGACCCAGTGGGTTCAGACCTTGTCTTCCCTCCAGTGAAAATCTTTCATCTTCTTTATAGTACAGTTTAGTTTCCACCTCCTTGCAAGGCTTCTAGTTTACAGAAGCTTTTGTAGTTCTTGTTTCTGTTTCTTGGATTTTGGGTTGTTTTTTGTTTTTTGCAAGGAGCTCACTGTGGGACAGTCTAAGAGGTCACAGTAGGCAGAGATCTAGGCTGCCCTGGGTTGTATCACCCTTTCAACACCAGATCAACATACTATGCCCAATCCTATTCCTTTATTATTTACAAAACAGCTCATGAATTCCTAGCAGTGAGTGGCCTCACTAAGTGCCTTACAGAAGTGAAGACTTCCCTCCCAGTACATGAACACCTTCATGATTGTTTTTTATCTCATGAATGAATTCAACATGATTCATCTACTGATTGCAAGAATTACTAATGTGATTTCTACAACTCTGAAACAACCCCCTGAAGTTTCTGTCAATTTCTTAAGCACAAAATTCCTGCAAGACTCTCAATCTCACCAGTGTTTATACTGCCAATTAGTAATGATAAAGAGCTAGAAAATACCTTCTCACGAAAGGCTATGTTCACTACACTGTTCTTTCCAAAAGGTTGAGAGGGCCTGGAAGTTTAATACCAGAAGGATGGAAAGCTCCACAAGCACTAGTCAAAAGGGTGAATCCACTGAACATTATCTGTATTTCTTGAGCAAATCACTTCTTGTTCCTTGATTTTTCTATCTTCCCAAGTATTTGCTTAGTTGGATTGGAACTCAGTGACACACACATTTCTCAAAATAACAAGATCAGAAGCACTTACCCAATAATCATGATCCATAATCATTGTACCCAATCCTTTTAAATTATGCCATTCACTCTGCTAAAATACTAAACTGAATTCCAACTAGTTTTTAGAAGCCTTCAGTGCCTGGTGGGCAGTTGAATCAGTGTAGGAATGCAGGAAATGAAAACTAGTGAATGGTCAGCAATTTATCAGACTTACTCTGACTGCTGCTACTTTTTTTGCTATACTTCATAAAAGCAACTAGATAGTGAATTTCTCACATACCTAAAAAAGTAGTAAAATGGTAAAACCAAAACACATCAAACAAGTCTGATTCAGTTTCTGTGAAGATGAAGGACATGTGGATTGGTCCTTTGTTAAAGCTGAAGGATTCTGCTAAACATATTTACTTTCTGAACCCTTCACCTCATAATCAGAAATCACTCCTCTGTGATGGCTTTAGAGAATACAAGCATCAATCTACAAAACCACTGTATCACATGAAAGATTGATCACTTTGCATGTCAGGTCCATTAATTGATATAGTACTGGATAATGGCAACCCACTAACAGTTCTGAATGTGGCTTTAATGGAAATGGAAATGTGGAAAGCATTACACTAATAAAAAGAAACAGAACAAGATTTATGCAGTAACGACTAAAAATGGAAAGCAGAAATGAAGGCTCAGTTACGGTCCCAAGCATTCATTCAATATCAATGTCTTCATTTGTTTTCATTATGCCAGTTTTAACATGTCATTTGAGATACATGCACGTTCCTGTACACTGTCCATGGAGAGCTTGTAGCTTGGAATGGAAGAACCAAGTTCAGAAATCATGCTTATTTTCCACTTTCTCCCCACACCTAATATTATTAGTGTCAATTCTAACAGCAATGTTCTAAAATAGCAGGTCTTTTTCACTTGTTCCATTTGAATATGGTCAGCACAATCACCAATCCTTTGCTTTTCTTAAGGAACCAGAGATAGGACTTCTTCATGCTTCCTTACCAGATGACCAAGCAATTAAAAAACAAATTGCTCTGTATTGTTCATTCAGGTATTTCAATTGTATGGAAGAACTCTCACTATTTTCATGGGATATAGTCCTCCACTGAAATGAGCAAAGCAGAACTTCCTAGCCAGCTAAGTAACTCCAGACAGAGTTCAATTCATTAGTGCATAAGAAGACAGTTCTAGATGTACACTCAAGATATTAACGCTGTTAGGATTCAAGTGGTGGCCAAGACCTAGGGCTTTCATATCACCAGCTTGACTTGATTCTGAACAATAGCTTGATTCCAGAAGGATTTATCTAAATCAGTAGGAGCATCATTTAAGTATAGCTCTGCCCACTTACAGTATCATAGAATGCCCTAGGTGGGAAGGGACCTGTAGAGGTGATCTAGTCCACCCACCTGCCAACTCCTTCCTCCATTGCAAGAAGTGTTCATCTTCACTTTACTAAATTGCTTCAGACACAATCTTGGTTTTAATTCATCATTGAATTGAACTTTAAGAGATTTAAGGTTAATGCATATTGCAACATGCTCTAGAGGTATATTTTTAAATCATGTGTGCACTGTTCTATATACAGCATTACAGCTAATATATGCTCAAATTATTAGCAATGCTGTGATTGGCAGCATTAGTATTTCTTATTTTCTGCCTTCCTCCAAAATATACTGAAGCATTTGAACAAATCTGTTCTTTATATATATTCACATCAGAAAAGTAATATACTGGAAATAACTAAGGGGGAAATTAGACAGAAGTGCCCTGATAAAGGTCATATAAAACAAGCCACTGGGAAATCCAAAAAAACAGGCCACATTTGCAGATCCAGTTTTCCAGCTGGCATATATAAGCATAGCTCTAAGGAAGTCTAACCCCAGCTGAGATGCTGCCTCTTCTGAATTAACAATTTAACCCTACTGTCTACTGAATAATTGTGTAAAATACATAAATGAAATTTATGTCACACTATGAAGTACTACACCATCTAGCAGATATAATTTGAAGTGTCTCAGTTTTTAATATAATGCAGTCTTCTATCAATACTGAAAATGTGAAAAATGAGCTGCTGGAAAAAAAGGGATTTATATTGCCATAAGGCAAAAAACCACCAGCACACAACCACTTAAAGGTCCAAGACCGAGAGCCTCAGTTGACTATTACTGCGCTAGCCATCTAAGAAAAGAATACTGTACTTCAAGTAACTATACATTGCAATATTGGGTTGTTTGCTGGTTAGAATCTGAACAACAATCCATGCAGTCTTATATTTTGTCTACAAACGTGATATTTAGGGTGAAGAGATGAGGCAACACCCACAACAGAATTACAGGACCATCTAACAACACGGAGAATTTCAATTTAAGTGTTGCTGTCAGTACTCGGTTAGCTTTAGTCTATTAAATAGAACTAGAGATGTACATCCTTTCCTCAATTCTCCATACTTTTCAGCTAATGATACATTGTGTCAAAGAATTTCATCATCTAATTTAAAATGCTACAATTTGGTAATCATCTTGTCACCAACAAAAAAAAAAAAAGGCATAAAGTCAGAATTAATCTAAGCACAGCAATTGCAAGAATCACTGTGGAGATGTGAGCTGGTTTCTAAATGCAAATCCAATTCAGAATATTGTTTCAGTTCCAGAAAAACACAGTCAGTGGTTGAAATGTAGTGTGAATGGGCTAGACTTGACTGTAACACTAAGCAGAACGCAGCTTGCAGATCTACTGAGACACTGAATAAATTGCAAGATTTTTCCAATATGTTATTGCAGAAAATGTAATTCAAGTACAGAATTTACAGGGAAATCAATGATAAACAGTAGTTTGGCAAAAATCTTTTCCATCAAAATGAGAAATTACTTCAAGTAAATTGAAGAAGCTTCTTATTTCTTTCATTGTTCTCCATTCTGTTTTGGGAAGCCAGATTCTGTTTGACAAATAATTAAATTTCTGTACTTATAAGGGGAAAAAAAAACAAACAACCCAAACTTGTAATCCTTCAAAGTATTTGTGTAACAACATTGTATTTCTGTCCAGAAAGTAAGCATATTGCTCAGACTTAATTGCTTGTGTCTGGATAGTTGTTTCTATTTATTCAACTCATACCAGAAATACGTCAGGTCAAATGACTTTTTGTTTTAAACTCAACTCTAAAATTGTGATTCTCTGTAATGTACTTTAAAGGCTTGAAGGAAGTGATTATTGCCCTCTGAGCAGCCATAAGGACATATCTGGAGTACTGTGCTACCCTCTGGGTCCCCCAATACTGGAGTGGCACTGAGAATTTGAGGTTCAAATATGTTGTTTATACAAGGGAGACAGGTTCATTTAACTCACACAAGAGAGCCTGCAGGTGCACAAGAAAAAGACAAAGTGCCAAGCTGCAACAAGGAAGGAAAATTTCAACTGGATACTAGGAAGAACAAAACTATAACAAGGATGGCTGCTTGCACAAATTGCCCAGGATCTCCAACTTTGAACTATCTCAAAATTTAACTACAAAAGGCTATGTTCACTCAGAAGTTGACTCTGTCCATTGCCAGGATGTACACATAGGTTCACAAAAGGCCATCACGAAACTGCAAAGCAGCAAACAGCCTGATTGATTCTAGGATAACAAATCACACATATAACCCACACCCTACTCCCCCCCTGCCCCCTGCAAGAAAGATGAACTTTTAAAATTCAGACGGAGATGTTAGAGAGCTTTTCAATGGTAAACACCATAATTATTTACATATACATACATATTTACATATGCATAATTGCATATAGAACTCTGAGAGCTGCAGCCAGGGTTCTCCTTGCCTTTTGGAGTAAGATGTGATCCTAGTCTTTGCTTCATCCCCTTTAAGTTTTTCAATTTACAAACACCCCTGGGTTCATGCAATCTGATTAGTGGTTTATATGTAGATTCATTATTCTTTTGACAGCACCTGCCCTTACCCAACTGCCTAGGATTTCTCTTTACTTGTAATCGAGTTGAAGATTTATTCACTTAAAGTGGAATCTTCATTAGCATATAAGCTTCTACATCAGCCACCTTTCAACCTTCATTTACGTTACACACAAGTTGGGTATAGATACACCTCAGGCCAGAACTAACCAAGAGCCTGCTATTGTCTTTCAGCTGTTTAATCACCTCTACTTACAGCAGTCACTCTGTAAATACATCACACTTAGAGATGGAAAACATGTCTAGGCAGATTACAATAAAACAAAACACTGAACTCCTGCTTATTTTATGCAACTCTATGAAAATTAGAAGCAGTAAAATCTATACAGCTCTCAAAAATTTTCCTGCATCAGTGAAAATGAAGTATTTCCTTGTTTATTTATTTGTTAAAAAGGAAAAAGTCAAGGTTTAATTTTTTACATTTTTTGCTATTACTTGATGCTGGTGACACTCCCTTGAACGAAATTCTATACCCTCATTGTAGAAGCTTGATTTTAAAAGATAAATATTCTGCTATCATTTCTGGTTATGCCGGATGTAAATCTGAAGAAAATATCCCTAGATGGAATTGCAATACTATCTGCAGAAAATCATTACAGGACCTGTTTTATATCTGGAATCAAATACACATGGTAATTGCACATTTTAATTCAGATTTATGATGCAGATATCTAATGACCGTTGTACTTCTTGTTTTGGTCAGACTGCTTCCTTCATGCTTCACTCAAGGAACATAGAGCTAACATAAAAGCATGGCATTATTCCATGACTGCTATGGTTAAAAACACTACATGTATTGGAATCATTTCCCTGTTAGATTTTAGATTTTTTTCTAGTCATTTGATCATCATCTCTCTTTTCTAATTCAGCAATCAACATGCAATATCCTAAAGGTGTAATTAAGCAATGAAAATTTAGGCAGGAGGCTTCCTGGGAATTATTGACCACACGGAAGGAGCTGATGTCCCAAGATACAGCCTAGAGCCATTAACTTAATTTGTTTATCAATCTTGAGGAAATACTCCATTATAAGGTTGCTACCTCTGTTAAAAGACTGAAAAATTAAATGTATAGATTATTTTAAGCTCACTGTATTTTTGATCACAAATGTCAGATATCCCTGGATAATTTAATGATCCATGCTTCTCAAAATTGTTTCACAGCAGTGTTGTTTGTCATTTGGGATTGTAAAGTCAGGGGAGCAGACACAAAAAACAAAACTTGCATTATCAGAATGTGAAGATGAAATAATAATCAAAAGCTTCATTAAGATCTTGTGGTGGTGACATACTCCAAAACCACAGGAGTTCATACAGATGTGTATTTCATAGACTCATAGAATGCCAGGGACTAGACAGGACCTTGAAAGATCATCTGGTCCAGTCACCCTGCCAGAGCAGGATCACATGGCAACACATCCAGATGGTTCTTGAATATCTCCAGAAAGGGAGACTCCACAACCAGCCTGGGCAGCCTGTTCCAGTGCTGTCACCCTCACAGTGAAAAAATTCTTCCTCAGGTTCGCATGGAACCTCCTGCAAAGGGGATTGCTAACAGAGACAAATTGCTCCCAGCATTAGAGCACAAAACAGGAGAAAGACTTGAAAGAGACTTCTCACAATCCTCACGTAAAGGCTAAGCAAGCTTCCTGTGTTCTTTCTTAGGGTATTGTGAGTACTAACTTGTGCATCCAAAAAAATTATTTGGGCTTAATTTTGTATATCCACCTAATCATTTGCAGGACCTATGTTTCTCCATCGGTGAAACTGTGAGAACATGGGTACTTTCAGCATCCCAGCTTGTAAAATAGATGGTTCTTTTGATTTGTTAAAACAGGACTTTAGAATTCTCACTGCAAAACAGAATGTTTGCTTTGTTGGGTTGGTTTTGGTTGGGGTTTTTTTGTTTGTTTGTTTTGTTTTTTAATATGGCATTAAAAGAGAACATTTAATCCTTTGAGTATGAAACTGCTACAGCTAAAAAGAGTATCTGGCTTCCACTGTATAATTACTAAACATCCTCTTGCCCAAACCAACAGGGAAATGAGTATCATTACTTTAGACAAAAGAGAATACAAAAGGGAAGATAATCTCCATGTAATCAATATGGTCACAACACTGCTGACAGTTTCTGTTCTTTCTATTGTTCTTGTGTCAGACACCTTCTAACATGCTAACAATAATCTTGGTTAAAACATGAAAAAAAACCAAACCACTATTCAGAGCTGCATATATTACTGTGTAACAATCTCGAGGCAGAAAGGGAGAAACTAAACTTGGAATTTTCACTGTAGCTATACGTAGTTTCATCACAAAACTCCATTGAGATAGTTATTCCTTGGCACATCTGTGGACATGCCACTGGCATTGTCTCCCACTGATGTCTTATATGTTTGCCAGCTTGCACAAAGTGCGTACTGCTTTTTAGCTACAGCACAAACTGGAGTGATGCATCAAGACATTCAAATGCAGCTGTCAGGCCTGGATCACAGAGTGAACTCTGTTCTAAGAGGCTGAGAAGGATCCCAACTAGCATGTGTTTTGTAGTTCACTGCAAATCTGGAAATAAACCAGTGTTTCTAACACGGTAACAGACTGCTCACTTCAGCTGCTGAGAATATTACCAAACAGAATTGTTTGGTTCTTAGTTTAGGGAAGGAAAGATGATCTCCTTTTGACATCTCAGCACTTTCAGTTGCCTAATATCTAGGCATATCATGAATAGGGAAGATTGTACTCTTGAAGTACTCTGTTTTGCTACTAAACCAAAGGAATTGAGCAGGGCATAATTAGCTGCAGCCTTACTGAAGGTAAGGAAATGCAATGAAAAGCTGTTATTTCAAATGTGGAAAAATCGAAAAGGTGATTTTATAGCACACCAGATGACATCATTATTCTCTCCAGATAAACGTCTCAGTGTTTGCCACATTAATAAGCCACAAGATAAAAACACTTCTCTGGGATCTCTGGAAAGATCAATGCAAAGAAGAGAGGTTATCCAGGCTCTGTTTCATTTTGAGAGCCAGTCAATTGATTTCAGAAGAACAAGAGTCAAATTTTAGCAAGGAGCTTCAGAACCATCATAAATACTGCAAGTACAGTATTGGTATTACACATTTAAGCAGCAAACTATTCTGGATATGTAATGCCAGAAATTATGAAGAGGTGAAACTGCTTACAACAAATCTTTCTTTTTAAGCTGTCTCCTGTAACAACCTGCTGTTAACATTTCACTTTTTAAAAATTGTCATGCTTCACTGTAGTGATTAAAGTGGATTGAAGCTATTTCAGAGATGGTAAGTCTCCCATCATTTCACAGTTGTAATGGTAAAGTCCTCACAAGAAATAGCTCAAAGGAATTCCTGGGGATGTAGTTCTCCCTATTACTACGAGTCTTCCAAGAAAATTCTGTACTAAATTTTATTTGGACTCTCCACATTCTGCCTGATGTATATTTTTTGAAGTCTTCCACTAGTGAACAACAGTGAGATTCCATTCTAGTGAATAACAAAGCACATGTGAGGAAAAAAAAACCCAACAAATACCCTGTCACAAAAGACACCACTGTTTTTACCTGAACTGGATACAGAACCCTTCAGTGTGTAAAAAACAATCAACTGTACTGGCAAGGAGTCTGCTCTTTCAATAATTCTCTATAGCTGCCCTACAGCTGCAGAGCAATTAAGGAAAGCTGGGCTGCAATGTGTGCTTATCCTTATCAGCAATGGACAAAGAAAGAAATTATTTCATCTTTTGTCTCTTACATCCATTCAGAACCACAAAACATTAAAAAAAAAAAATCTCAGAAGGGACTTACAGGTTCCTCCATAACTAGAGAAACTACCACGTCAGGGACTGGAAGGAACCTCTCAAGATCATCCAGTCCAACCCCCCCTGCCAGAGTAGGATCACCTGTACTAGACCACACAGGAACACATCCACTGGGGTTTTGAATATCTCCAGAGAGACTCCACAATTCCCCTGGGCAGCCTGTTCCAGTGTCTTGTCACCCTCACAGTGAAAAAATTCCCCCTCATGTTTCTATGGAACTTCCCATGCCTCAACTTCCACCATTGCCCCTTGCCTTGTTACTGGGCATCACCAAGCATAACCTGGCTCCATCCTCTTAGTACTCCTCCTTCATAAATTTATCAGCTTTAAGAAAATCATCCCTTTGTCTCCTCCAAGCTGAAGAGACCCAGAATCCTCAGTCTCTCCTTATCCTGAAATGGTTAAAATATATATGTGGCATATTAACACTCAACAAAATCCAAGGGATCCTTCACCCACCTAGCCCTCACCCGAGTCAAACGGTCACAATTTACAACCATGAAGCAACTGCCCCAGGTAAATCTGACAGTATGAGTATGTTCCACTGCATCGCCCTAGTACCCGTTCAAAAATCTTACTCTTTCCTCCCTAGACTTATGAGCTCACCAAGCAAAACCAAATGAGAGTGTGCTGCTAACCTTTTTAGTATGCTCAAAAGAAACGGCTGCTGTGACATTCAGGCACAGACTGAACGTTATCAATAGCACAGTGTAGATGCATGGCTTTTTTCAATTCTCTGATAATAAAAGATAATCTGATACTAAAGAGTAGTTTAAAACCAGAGTGGAAACAAGATAGTTTAATCAGCTGTAAACACATTCAGAAAACATGAGGATATTTCACTCTACTTATTATTCTGGAATTGAAATGGGCACAGTGTATCCTGCTTATCTTAAATGACGTTTTGTATCCCCCCTCTGAGGCACTTTAGGCAGAAAATACTTGGCTGTAGAAAAGGTTTATTGTTAAACTGCTATGGCTGTTCTTATTAATCTACTCTCATTTGCTTTTCCCGAGTGCAATAATACTTTTGATTTCAAGGGTCACATTCAAATGCCACTATCCCAAGGACTAAGTGGAGAAAACATAAGCACAGGCCAACATCTCGCTGGGATTTGCAGAACCTTCTGTAAAGTAAATAAGGCCCTTGTGGCTTATCAGTCGTTGGAGTGTTCAGCTCCCTAAACTAAGAGAATTGAGAGGATTAGTTAGAGGAGAAATGAAATGTACCTAATTAATTCCCCAGATCCCTGCAGATTACATGGCATGTTTGGAACAGCAGGAAATTGTGACTGAAATTAAAAATACATACCTACAGCAGTGATGCTTAGAAGTGTGGCCTTGCCCCTATTGTTGTAGCATCATTGACATATTAACAAGGCAACTTAGACTTTATCATTTTCCAAACAATTTTCCTCCATCAGGCCTTTTATATAGTCAATATGTATTTGATATGGAGATGAAAATTCTAAGTCTTTGACAAGCAGAAGAATGTTTGGCAGTGGATATTATTTATCCCTGTAAATTTGGTAGGTTTTAACTTTGCTCTGTTTGCTTCTCCCATGCTCTGCTTTTCTCTGTTTCTTCATTCATTACATAAAACATCAACTGAAGACTTCATATGCTTCTCTCAGTGACAGAGATACAGATTTGAAAAAAAAACTTAGGGGAGCCTAAAAGACTTTATCCAAATTTAAGTAAAAGCAGACGAAAACCAGAAGCAAACTTGTGATTTCAGGGAGAAAAGAGAGAGAAACTAAATACAGAAGACTGGATTCTAACTAAAACTAATGCAATAAAGGCAGTTTGAATCCACAGAACTCTGAAATTCAATTTTGTACTTTCTTATTTTATCTGTCTTTGGAAGAATTATCTTAATCTTATGTGAGTAGCCTCTATAGCAGCAAAGAGAGTAAGGAGAAAAAAAAAAAAAGAAGAGAGTACTGTTTCTGGAGCAGGTTACAGAACTCCTTAGAAACATTCTTTGGAAGAAGGTTAGAGGAAGATTTCTTTGGAGTCATGTCACCATATTCAGATTTCTGCTGTTACAAAGCTTTTCAAACCATGTAAACTGGAACTCATGCAGATGATTCTGCAATTCCAGTCATTTTAGAGGAATACTTGCCAGGTGGTTCTCGTATGTCCTGATGACAGCTTTTTCATGTTTCCCAGTAAGAAAAATATCTAAGTATTTTTTCCTTGTTTGTCCATCCTCTTCTGTGGTCCTCTAACATTCTAATCTATGGAACTGAATATGCACTAATGACAGAGGGTATTTTTCTGTGAGAACCCTAGGTAATACCACTACCAGGAAGCAGAAAGGTTTCAAAGCAGGGTCTGTCACATGCTATCAGACTTCACACACTACTCAGAAATTTTGTATCTTGACACACCTTAAATCAGTCAACTCAATGTATCTGAAAAAGTTCAACTCAGCTATCATGATGAGGATGACAGATTAGGAAGGATAAGTTCGTGTGGAGCTGCCTGTAATGACCTCTTGCTAGTGACAGAACGAAGAAGTCTGATGAATTGTGAGGGATGGCACTGCCAGTCAAATTCCTTGGTAATGCAATTCTCAGTTTCAGTTTGGTCCAGTTTGGGGTAGAAGATTGGGCTCTATGCTGTGGTTTAGGTCTCAGCAGGTAAATGTCATTTAGTTTATATTTAGTCATTTACGTTAGTAGCATTTGTCTAATGACAGAGACCAGCAATTGCATATACGTCTATCTGTTCAATTAGCTGTTTGCAGAACCATGTTTAAGTATCTGGTTAGCCCTTATAAACCACCTGAAGACACACCAGGTTGAGCCAGCCTTCTACTAGAAATCTGCATAATAATTTAACAGTGCAAATGTTACCAAAGGGAAAAGTATAGAATATGACCAAAGTGTTATGCAAATTTTGGTTTTGCAGTGATTTAGCCCTGCTGTAATATCTTATGCCACAATACAAGCAGTGCATTAAGCCATATCATTGCTGACAAAAGCAGGCAGGAGCTGGACCAGATATCCTGCAGCCTCAGCCTGAATGTATGGATGCCTTAGGGGCACACTACCTATTAATTTGAAATTCTAAAACTAATTATGTATGTCAGGGTGACCTCTTTCTAATCTACATTCATCACAGAACACAAGCCTTCTGTCTCCATTGTTTCCATAATAAAATAGCTGTAGATAGACTTATATAATTGATGATATCTGAAGTGGACTCATACCACAGTGCCACATTCAAATACTATGTAATCCTAGCCAAATAAAGATAAGCAAGAATAATCCAACTATCTCAGCTAATTAACTTCTGAGGTTTCATAGTATCACCAGAACAAAAAATATTGCACATAATATTAAAAACAACAGTGAAGAGCACATAGAAGTCACACTCACTGCCAAGCTTCCTAGAAATTATTTGCAATACCTCAAGACACACATAGCATACAATAGATTCATTTGTATTTACCCCACACACGGTGTTGCATGTCGAAGACACTGACGAAATATACACCTATACCTAGCAATGTCACTGAACACTGACACTGGGATTTTTACCTGTCTGGAAGAATTAAGTACCTAATTCTCATTGAATCCCAAAGGAAACTAAGCAGGAAATCCCAGTTAACATTTCAGTAACAAAATTTTGTTAGAGGGATCATCTTCTGCTGCATCTCTACGCATATTACAATGGGAAAAAACAAGCAAACAAACAAACAAACAAAAAAGCACAGAAAAAACAGTTGCTGCTGCCATCTTCTCCAGATTATCTTGGAGAACTCCTTGGAGTTGCTCTTCTTCAAATTAGGAGACATCAGGTTAAAAACCAGTCCCTTTATATGCCTAGTTCAGAATACTAGTATCATGAAATCCCCAAAAGCCCAAATTCTCTCTTCTCTGGCAATGTGATTTTCAGTGGTATTTGCAATCAAGGAACTCTCAGTGATTTTAAAAGATTTTAGGCACTGCCCCTGTAAATATCCTGTTCACATGGTCCACAGTCAAGCTACTCAGTCAGCTACATCTAAGGCTCGGTAGGCTCATGTTTTTACTCAAGTGAAGAACGTAAAAAGGAAGCACTAAAAAAAAGCCAAGCCCCAATAAATGCAACCACCCAAGCACCCAACAACTTCACCGTATTGCACAGTTGAACACCAAGATGAAATTGAAAGATTGTTAAACAGAGTCTGAATCCTCAGATATCCCAGCCCAAGAAACCCATGTGCTCTACAAGGACCTCAAAGCTGCAATGCAGACCAAGGGTGCAGAAAGCAAGAAGTAATCAACCAAGCAAATCCCATGAAGAGCAATATGAGGAGATATGACAAAAACATCTTCTTTCTGACAAGTATTTAATTTCCAGTGTTCAGGATAGAGTTTAGTCAGTCAAGAATTCATCTGTTTTTTCCCCTTATAGAGACAGTACTACAGAAAATTGGAAAACACATAATAAGATGTAACAAAGATGTAGCTTAGAAGTCAAAATTACATTTTTTATGTGGAAAATGATATTAAGCTTCTGCTGCAAGAAGTCCATCAGATATCTTTTAAAAATCACAAAAGCAGCCTGCTCTGCTTAAATGAGTTGCACTGAGGAGAAGATAAATGCATTAACCGATCTGTGTGATGCTATATCATACATAATTGATTTAATCCCTTAAAAACATTAATTTAACATTTAATAATCGGTTAAAACCATGAGCATTTTCAATAAATAGGTCTATGAAATCCTGTGATACATCTCCAAGCTCTAACTGTGAAACAGCCACATACTTGAACCAAGCCAAACCAGAGCTTTCCAACATATGGGCATTTTGTACAACAGTTCTGCTCTGCATGGACATTGCTCAGTTGCTTTTTAAAAGCTTCATGCTTTTCTAGAGAACACACCTAAGACGTATTATTTGGCTCAAAAATGCAGGTCTGTGAAGTCGCACAGGATCTCACACAGTACATGCCAGACAATACATAGTTATCTTTGGGGTGTAGCTAGCCCATAGCTCTGAATTAACTCCCACAGGGCTAAGAAGCTACATTCACCACTTAAGGAAAAGAAGAGAGGTTTTTGTAGATCATAATCTCTACTTGTATGTCATTTTCAAAGGAGGCATTCCTCTGAACACATTTGCTACACGAGAGAAGCAGCAGATGTAACCTCCCACGCTGCACTGCTGGCAGGATCCAAGTATGATAGAGAGTATAAGGATAGGACAGAAGAGCACAGCCTAGAAAACGATATTTTCCTATCACCTTAAAATCTGAGTGACCACTACTCTAGAACTTAAGTTTGTTTTCATGTATTTTAGTCACATATTTTCCCCATTTGAAATGTCAAACAAAGATTCTCAAAAAGCATCAGGAGCCTTAAAATGAATGGAAAGATGAGTTCCTGCAGTACCTGGGACTGGTACATCTGGGTTTACAAAGCCCCCCATTTAAGTACAAGAAACTCAAGCCAATTAACTTTCCCAAAGACTGATGTTATATACTCTCCAAAAGGAGTTTCTCTGTAGAAGCCACTTTTGATGTTTCACACTTAGTGTTGTCACACACACAAAAAAACCCCTAATGAAACACAGAACACCCTAACCACATTTCAGAAAGCAGTCAGAAGATACTTAGTCCTACCATAACTGAGCAAGTATTTCTTCCAAAGACCACTCAGCTCATCTAATGCTTACTGCTTGAACTCTTCATGTTCTTACCACAGCTTCCACCATAGCCAGCACGCCTTTCAGACAGCAGTGCTTTATCTTTCACACTTCCTGCATGTAACCTTACACTTCTCTCAAGGCCTGGATTATTTTGAGGTTTTTATTGGGTGATTATCTTATTCACTTATGTTTTTAACCTGTGGAATGTTTGCACTGTTGCAGAGTCCTTTATTTTTTTGTCAATTCTATATAAGCTTCCCTAGGATTTCTCACCACTTCTGTATTAGCAACAGTTCCATAATACAGAAGTGTTTGCCATTTTAAGAACATATCCTTATTTCTTTCATTATTGACCAAAACATTTCTAAGGAAAGATGCCAGCAAACAATACACATGGCTGGGTGGGACTTTTGAAGTAATGGCTGCAGAACAGAATTCCTCAGGTTCTACAGACTCATAAGACACCTAGATGCACAACTCACAGCTGAAATTCTATTCCCCTATTATGTAGCTAAGTTGGGAATAAAGAAGCTGTCAAGTCACAAACATTCCAGCCTTTTGCCTATCTTTTGGCCATCAGTGTCCCTACTGAAGCTCTCAGTAATTTTCCAATAGACTAGACATGTTCTAGTACATAAATAACCTTATTATAATATTGATTGGTTCACTAGTTGCTACTATTGGAATCATTATTAACAGAAGAGCAATGTCATTAGCACACAATAATTTCACTTTATTAAAAACCTGCTTCTAGGTTAGCAATTCTGGTGTAATTCAAGAGATGCCCCCATTACAGTGGTGAATCACATTTTCATTACCACAGGAAGAAAGCTAACAATATGAAAACTGCTTATTCTGAAGCACACAGAGAAATCTTATCATACTGTCTAGGGCTTCATTGTAACTCAGGTATTGGCCAATCTGTGAGGCAAAATCTCGTAGTCATATCACCACCCCAGTATTCTCTCTGTGGCTTTTATTATCCTTCTGTAAAGAGTTCTGAATCATTGTTAACCTTGCACAAAACCCACATAGCTTTCCAGGAAGTATATCTACTTCGGATGCACAATTTTTCATTTAGGAAACCCCAAAGTGCACCCACATCTTCTCACGAGTAAGACGACTCCTAAGAGATTTAGGAATAACAGACACCTTGAATTTTGCTATTCTGTGGTACCAAATGATTTATTTTTAAAACACATCAAGCATCTGTGCTTGGGGAAAAGTATATACTGACAACCCCAAAGTCGCTCCCTTAACAGTAATTAACTTCCAGTTCTCATCTTCACATGAAAGCAATGTTCTCTTCAGACATTCTGAAGCATAGATCTACCATGACATATGATGACTCTCCTCTGTAATTCCCTTTCAAAAATCCCATCTCTCATCCCTTGCACATCTATAGTCTAATAATAGTTTTGGGACTATGTAACATGAATACACAGAAACAGAGGGATGAACTCTTCCCTGTGTCTTCATCTCAGTACCTGCCTATTTTCAGCTCTTGCAAGTGTACACTAGGCTAGGGAATGGGTACCAATCAGCAACCTTAACTTTTTTTTGCTTTTGTTTTTCAGAAAGAAAATTCTTTTGTCCACTCACTTCAAAAACATGAGATGACATCCATTCCGACAAGAATTTTCTCCCAGAATCATCACTATCAGCGTCACTGATTCACAGAATCACTCATTTCAGTGATTACTCCACAAAAAGCCTTTTTCCTATTGTGATTTGATCACTTCTGCTTGACTTAGCAACTCTAACATTATATTACATCTGTACACTATTACAGCGTATGAGATGATACCAATATCATCTGCTTTCAAACTTTACCTCTTAACAAATCAAAAGAAATGCCAGAACTTAAAAAAAACCAAAAAAAAAACAAAAAAAAAACCAAAAAAAAAAAAACACAAAACCAGCCAAAAACTTCTTAAGACTAATAAATAAGTTATGGAGGAAATTTAGGATGGACTGTAGGCAACCCATGCACTAATAAATTATACAGCATACTATACTACTTTAAAGCTGCATTTTCTGCTGCAGGGGCTGTTACAAGGTAAGTATATTTTCTCAATTTTACTCTTCTTCTAAGAGCAAGACATTAGAGAAACAATTTTTGAGCTAATTTAAAATGGTTCATGCTGACTGCCAGTAGGGGTCTTTTTGCTGTTGCTGCTTTGTTTTTGTAATTGCATTTTTAACATACTCTGAATAATATATTGTATCTTACAATCCACTATTTGTGATTCTGGGTGGACTACATTATAAATACCACAATAATCACACTTCTGGTATATTCAGCTCTCATAATATAAGGCAGGTAGGAATGCAGGTAAATAGGGAACTAGAGCTTATCAATGTACAGCTGTCAAACCTTTTATTCATCTCAAGGTTTGGTGGTTTCTGGACAAATGCACTATGCTTGAAATCCCATTGCAGAAGTAAAGCTTTCAGGGTGAAATAGTATTTCATTTTCATTATCACAAAATAAAAGAAGTCTACAGTAGCAGAATGCCACAGCAATACGTTAAGACTGGCAATTTTGTGACATTGTTAAGTGAAAATAGAATGGTGTTCATGGCTGGCTCTTCCCTTCCTCCTGATCCCCAATTCTTTCCTTTGCTTTCTCTGCACTCTTCCAGCAAACAGAATTTATAAACAAGGAGCATTGCACCAGAAAGATGTGGTTTGGAGGCATTGTTCAGAAAACCACTGCTTTCTCTGGAAATAAAAGACATCTCCTTGTCTCAGCTACTTCACCAAGAAAAACAGAAAACAGTCAAATAACTTTATTGTTACATATCAGATGTAACAATATTTTTGCATATTAAAGAAACAAACAGCTTTTTTTTTCCCTGGTGCAAATCAACTCTCTTCTGGAAGGCTGCCCTCTGTCCTTAATCCTATAGATTTGTCAAAACACTTCCAAGTACTGCTTTCCCAAACACAAAAAGCAGCAGATGAATCTTCACTGTAGCAGTAAAGCAGGGGCTCTAGCTGCCAATACTCTATGCCCTTTACACTTCACTTAGCAGGGTCCTCTGCTGAACAACTGTCTGGAGGGAGCACTGCCAGACAAGATGCATTTTACAACTGTCTACCCATCAGGTTTCTGTACTGCAGTGAAACAAAGAACAGCGTGGGGCAGAAACAATAAACAGGTCACAATACTTCCCAGAACAAACTGGCAATGTGGAGATCATTTTTTCCTCCCATAATTCTTCAGTAGAAAATTAGTCTTAAATATCACAGAAAGCTCCCCCGGCTTGGTTGACTGAAATCACAAACACAAGGCCCATTAAAGACACAAGAAGTACTTGCTCTGTACAGACCATTTTCAGCCTGAACACCAGGCTCCCCAGGTTCCAACCCTGCTGCCATGGGCAGGGACACCTTCCATCACAAGTTGCAGAAAGTCTCATCCAGCCACTCCAGAGGAGGCATCCACAACTTCCATAAGCAACCTGTCCCAGTGTCTCATCACCCTCACTGTAGAGGAGTTCTTCCTAATATCCAAACTAAATCTGCCCCCTTCAAACTTTTCCATCAGAGAAGTGAAGATGAAAGCACTGCAAACACTAAAAACTTAGATGGCCCATGTCTTGATTTAACTCTGCACATTCTGGTCACTGAGTTTGGTCTCCCCAGTGTGTGAGCTGAACAGCACCAGGGGTAGCATTGCACAAGTCTCAGTACAGGGCCATAGCATAGATAAATTCTGTTCAAAATAGTACACACAAACCTGGGAACGTATTAACAGCTTGAAATAGTCACTTAGCAGTTAAAATGCTGTATCACTGTGCTAGCCACTGTATTTCTTAGCTCTAATCAACATCTGTGCCACCCAAATGTTTCTTGCTACACAGGAAAATAATAGAGGGACAATAATATCTATCATTCCCATAAAACACTGAAAGCCCTACAATATTACTGGATGGAAATTACTTCCTTGATGTTGCACCTACAATGGGGACCACGTTTCACTGATCTGTTGAAAGCAAAACACTTAAAATGGCAACAAATTATCTCCAAAACACACAAAACAACTGGGTTCCTATCAGAGTTTGTCTCTGACCTCTTGGATATGCAGTAAAGGGTAAGTCTAAAACATCTGCTGCAAGATAGGCTTCAGAAAAATCTAATTAACACCACATCCAGGAATGATGAGAGCAGATGTATCCTGGATGAAGTCACTGACAGGAGATCACTTTGTTATGCCAACACAATTTTGGCTTGAAAAGTAGAAGATTTGAAAAAATCATGTAAGATTTAAATGAGAAATTATGACATAGGAGGAAAATAATCACATCTCATGTTAAAAAAAAAAAAGGAAAATAAGTAGTAAAATTGTATGAGAGAAAAAGAAGGTAAAAGGAGGGATCTCATTATTACTCACACTCTATCTCACAAGTGTGTAGGTCAATAGAAGAAGAAATGGCTGGAGACTTCCTAGTGAACAGAGCAGTATACCAAGCTGATAGAAGTCTTTTAGAGCCTGCTAGTGGTGTTGACTGTGACTGAAGCCCAAATAATGGCCTCAAAATCTTGAGAGCAGATACCATTGTCTTTTCTGCTTGCATTCAGCAGCTAACAGCTAAAAACCAGCTTGGAATCTGTATGACTTCATTGTTAACACTGTTCACGGTAAGTAAGACTACTGCTATGTAAAATATATTGTTCTGTCACCTAAACAAGAAATACAGCTTTTATTAAAAAAACAAAAAACAAGCAAACCAACAAAACCAGGGATAAGAGAAACAAAAGCAACAACAAAAAAAAAAACACCAGAAAAATAGAAAACCACAAAAATAAACAAACAAGCAGAGAGAAACCCAAACACAAAATTCTGCCATTTCACAGCTTTGCTGCTCACTTGAATAAAAGCAAACTTTATGCATTTTTGAGTAGAAGAGATTAATCTCTCAGTGCTGCATTTATCACATACCCTTTTAAGGTGATTTTCACTTTGTTGATTGGCATTGCTCAAATCTACTTTATTGCCTCCCAAAGAACTGAACACACAGAGGGAGATAAACAAAATATGCCAAGTTTGTCATGTTTAGAACTGCTTCTTGGCATCTGGGCTGCCCGTTTCCCCCACCACGTTTTGACGATAGGCTTTTTAGAGTCAATGACTGAAAAGATGCAACGGGAGCTGGATTTGTCCTGCTTTGTGATGTCTGAAATATTAACAATTTGATTAAAAAAACTTGATTGAACTTCCTGCTAATAAACTGTTCATAAGCACATTTACCACTTATTTTTAAATGCTCACTTTGTCTTCTTGGTTAGAGTATGATGCTACACGTAGAGGAGGAGAAGAGAGCAGAGATGGTGAATTCAGGAAACATTCAGTAATGTCACGGTTATATGGCAGGTGACAGCAGAAAACAAGGTGGCAGGCTATCATGGAAGGCCAAAATAGGCCTAAATGTATCCTGGTTTGCCTAGACATGTTTTCTACTCTTCCTCCCTGCTTGCACCTGAAAGTCTCCTGCAAAGACAGGAAGTCTTGGAGATACACAGATCACCCACAGTCAGGTTAAGATGTCAGAGCTTGTCTACCTCCTTTCCCAGCACTCCACGAAGCCTGGGAAGAATTAAAGCCTCAGCAGCTGATAAGTAACAGTATTCCCTGAAGACATTTGGGTACTGTCTGAAGCTGCAGCTAGCCCTGTGAGTTGGGAGATAATATTTTGTGAGTAAACACTTCGAGTCTCTTGAAATTTACCATTGCCTTCTGCCATAAGCAGAAAGGAGGTCCCCGAGTCCATCTAACAGACAAGCAGTACAGTGATCACAAGAGGTATTTGGCTGCAAGAACATTCTCTTCCAGTTCAATTAATGTTTACATATTTTGTGAGTTATTTCAAGATCCTACATTATTATCTGAATAATGTTTCTATGACTGTGTGAAGAACTGAATATTGTTACAATTAATGGTGAGGGGTGGTGCAAGTTCTGCATATCAAAGTTAATAAACAATATTAATTTTGGAAAAACTCTCATCTCATTAATTTCCCCTTCGTAACAGCAGTATAATCAACTGCAAAGCCTCTTTTCACTTCCATTAGGTGTAATGTTTGTATTATTGCTACTTAAGTGCAGTAGATTCTCTTTATCCTTTGTGTAATGTTTTCATGACTGTTGCAACAAATCTAACACTTTCATTAAAATTACTGGGTGGGTGGCAAAAAGTCCTGAAAACTAAAATTAAACAACATTAGTTTTGAACAAAAAAATCCTATCTCATATCATTAACACCCTCCATCACACAAGCTCAGGCTACGTGCTCATTCCAGTGCCAGCCTGGACAACAGTCCTCCTCAATCACAGTTTAAAAGTTCCATAAAGAACAAGTGATTTCACTGCACTGTCCACTAAATGTTTTCCTTGTGACAAACCATGTCTCAGGAATGAAAACAGATTATGACACAGATCACAAGCAACATGATCACTCATTTTGACTTCCAATTAAAGAAATTGTCATTGCAGAGTTAATAAATGGTTCCAAGGAAAAATATTTCTTTGCCTTTTTCTTTTTTTTTCTCCCCAAGCAGAGGCATACACTAGAAAAATCTTTTGATCAGATATTTATGGAGTGTCTAGGGGGGAGAGAGGAAGCTAGTGATGAGGTTTCCTGAATTTTACTTTTAAGCTCAACCCTTGATCTCCAATGTTGCTTTTGGCAAGTCCAATTGTGTTGGAGTTGATCTAAGCATAAAATACTCTATGTGATGCAGGTGTGGTAAAGTCTATTTAATCTCTTTTAATTATTTTGCAGGATTTAAACAAAGCAGACAGCCCAAACTCTACTGTGATGGGAGAGATAAAATCCCAATTGGACTAGAAAATCTAGCACTGTTTATCGAGGTTTCAGGGGTCAGTCTCAAAACAAGCAATTTTCAATTATTGTCCACATATCACTTAGATCTGGGTGTTTTTTTTCATTAAAATGTTTCCTTCAGTCACTGACAAAATGACAGATTCTGTCAAGTGCTAATAGCAAGGGCAGCTGATTTCTTTCTCCTCTTTTAGTTTCAAGCCTGATTTTCCACCAATTTCAATTCTGAGCACTCTTTTTTTTTTATTCACTTGGAATAGACATAAATGAGTCTATGTGGTTTAAGGTAGAGACACAGTAAGCTTGTGATGCAGGAATCTGAATAGTTCTGCAACTGTTATTTAGCTTTCATTTCAGCACACAGAGATGGAACGGAAGGAGCCATCCCATCTTCAGCATCCCATAATTGCTACAAATACAAAGGCAGAAGGCTATTTTCAGTTAGTGATTTCAGCACTGCTTACATGTAACAGCAGTAGAAAAAGAAGGGATTAAGTTGTACATCAGCTTTGGAAGGGTGCTACTTGCTCAAGGCACAGTAACAAGTCTTCAAGTTGTTTAATGAAATACCAACAATTCCAAAGAGGAAGGAAGAAAAGTGTCAGTAAAGTACAGGTAGGTTGACAAAAGTAGTCAGTATGGTCTCAGAAATTAGTATATAAATTTTGGATTTAGCATCACATCCTTCACATCGTCACCGTTTCTGCAGCATTTAGCAAGCCTGCCCCACTTCTCTTCCACATTCTCTCAAACGTTTCCTTCACCAACTCGATTCCCCTATGTCTTGTCACTTTCTGTGAGAACTAAGAAAAGGAGTCAGCTAGAGCTCATCTCTGTGTACCCTTGACACAGGAAGATTAAGGTTAGAAACACAGTAAATCAGTATGCTCACCTTGTATAACATTTGTACAGAAGCATAATAAATTTAGAACAAAGAACTCAAAGTAGTCTGTGCCCAGATAGCTGACACCTCACTGTTCTGCAATAAGAATGTTAAACCCAATATTTTATCCAATCACTGTATCCCACAATTTGTAGGGATGCATAAAAAGACTGTGGCTATAGCAATAAACAGCTTCAGCTACTACAAGGTCCACGTAACTTTGTGTTGGTGGTTTTTTGTCCATCACAACTAGAACAGGGACAAATTTCTGTACACCTTATCTATCTTAGTTTAGCCTAAGACTGATCTGCATCTGTGACCTCTCCTCATATATCTACATGATGCTACTTCCATATAACTACTCATGTAAGTAGAAGAGACATCTCAACCTCTTGCCCTTAACACCTTCCCTTATGTCTCCCACAACTCAAACCAACACACTACCTACCTTTTTCTTTCAGCCTTTCTATCCTATCCTCTTCCTGGAGCCCAGAGTATTTTTAATAAATCCAACCTGTCTCTAGGACCTCATATCCTGAGCATGCCAAAGCCTCATAGAACTTTGCTGCATGCCACATAAAATATACATGTCATTATACAACCTTTCCTACTAGCCTCTGGCAACACCCTTCTCCTAACAGAATGGTTTTTCCTACATGCCCTTTCTTTAGGCACTTCCTCCTCTGTTACCTCAAACATGAACTGCTCATTTTCATGTTCAATGCCCTTAGCCTGTATCGACCTTAATTAGTAGGCTCTCACTCCTAAGAGTTCGGTCCTTCCCCTGGGTTAACCCATGATCCCATCAGTTTTCATCTGCCTGTTACATTTTAAATAAGTACTTCCTCCCTTGCCAATCTTGCTGGGAAGAGATCCCACAAAGAGCCACCAAACTATTTTGTTATATATCTTCAAACATCTCTTCAGAACACAATGCAAAGCCCTCAAAAGCTTTAACAAAGCACAAGCCTATACCTACAGCATTATGGCCAGCAAACACTGTTTCACTTGTTCTTCCATGTCTACATCTCTTGTATCCTGTCAAATACTTAAATAAGATGCCTCTACAGTCTCTTTTTGATCTGTGTTCATACTGTGACTGGCATATACACGTGGATTTCCAGACGCTACTACACAGGGCAACGGTTCTTACGTGCTTTTTTGCTACAATTACTAGATCATGCAGGCAGAAATCAATACCTTGTCAATGAAGCCAAGATTTAAAATCACTGCCTTGAAAATTTAGACATGTACAACAGCTCTATTTTTGTCATAGTATTAAAAAAGTTGTATCCTAGCTTATGGATGAGCACTAATGAATTGTAACATAGAATAACAGATACTGATTTATAGGCCAACATGAAGAAAGCTTGTTAGTATTATCCCTCTGATTAGACTAACACCCACACTTACAGGAAATCAGTAATTTCTTCCATTTTCTGCCCATTTCATGTTTATAATCCTTTCTCTTCCTAAAACAGGAATTGTGAAGGCAGTCAAATTCTAATTGGGAGCACAAACTTTATTTTGTGGAGGTGTGCTGTCTCTAAAATATCAACAGTATGGAGAGGAATTTATTGAAGTCAAAAAGTACTGTAAATGAATGAAGAAAACATTCAAGCTTCCAGTGCTTCAGAAGCCTTCAATGGAAAGGAGATTCACTTATTTATGAGACTTTGATATACATTTGATTCCTCAAAGCCATAGTTTAAAAGAAGTAGTAAGTCTGAAAAAACTCAGTGTTCTAAATGAAATCATTATTCTGCAGACTGAGCCTAATGCTGAGGTAATGTAGAGTCTGACCTTTCCAGATAAATCTCTCTTAATAAAGGTTCCTTTCTCATCTCTGGAACAACAGAAGCCTCTAAGGCAGCAACAAAGTAGGAACAAGGGCAAGGTACAATAGCGAAGCAAGAGGCAATGCGGTTTCGAAGTGAAAGGATTTGGACATGACCCTACTAGGTAAAAAGCAGAGAGGCTACATTTTTCATGAGTGCCTAGGGCATCATGTTTACAGAATCTGAACCACTGGTGAACTGCTCACTGCAATTTTTGTCTTCTGTTTTTTGAATTTTATCAACCTGATTTTTATGTCAGAGAGACGAGAGATACACCAGCTGCTGTACATCAATTTACATCAGGGAATTATTACTCCATATATTAGCCTTTCATAATACCACTAGAGGTGCTATTATCTTTATCAGTATCTCTAAGTTTTAATTCCCAAGTATAAAGAATGCTTCCGAGTGATACACCAGCTGCTGTACATCAATTTACATCAGGGAATTATTACTCCATATATTAGCCTTTCATAATACCACTAGAGGTGCTATTATCTTTATCAGTATCTCTAAGTTTTAATTCCCAAGTATAAAGAATGCTTCTTTTCAAAACTTTCATATAAATATAAAACCAAATAATCCCACATAGACCCATTTTTAGTAGGAGGATGCTTCACTTTTCCAGTAACCCAGGGACAAAGGATTGCAAAAGGTAAGACAGAAATGATGCTAATAACCTAAGTGAAAAGAATACAGGAGGAAAGGTTTCTTGAAAGAGGATTAAACAAAGAAGCACGGCGGGGCAGCCATCCAGAGTCTGCAGAGCAGCACTAAGAACCCACTTAGGGCACTTTGGTGGAGTTCTTAAACAAATTGCGCCACTTACTGAATCTAGGGAAAGTTCCTTTCGTGTGTAATAGGCTGTAATGGTTCCTCCTTTGTTTGCCTGAGTATTTCAGACAAAGCAACTCTAGTTAGACACCGGTTCTGATTGGACACCTACAGAGGTAATAGCGTTCAATGACACATCTTCTGAGTGACAGGCCAAACACAAAAGGACTTTTCAGTTGCATCTAGGATGAGGTTAAGATACACACAGCAGAAATGCTGACAGAACAGCATAGTAGAAAAGCAACTTGCTTACACAGCCTAAAAACTAGATCTCA
The DNA here is from genome assembly GCF_015220805.1 of Pogoniulus pusillus. Classification (NCBI taxonomy): domain Eukaryota; kingdom Metazoa; phylum Chordata; class Aves; order Piciformes; family Lybiidae; genus Pogoniulus; species Pogoniulus pusillus. Next base: position 6,090,545 of record NC_087285.1, on the reverse strand, counting down.
ATCTAGTTACCCTGAGATTTCTAAAGGATGCACTCTGCTCAAAGCCATGCCTGTGCCTCTTCCAGCAACACTGAGGCCCCATAGCCAGTGTTCAGTCACGTTTTCTTAAGTTTATTCTATGATTTCACACTTGAAACAAATTGGCTGAATTTTCTTTTCTTCCCTCCGTTTTAATTATTTACCGAACTGTCTATGTACTAATTGTCCTGGTTTTGGCTGGGGGACAGCTGATGTTTCTTCTTAGTAGCTAAAGTAGTTCTGTGTTCAGAATCAGTGTGAGAACTGGTATGAGAAGAATGTTGACAATATGCTGATGTTTTAAGTTGTTGCTACGGAATCCAGAACTTGTCAACCTCTCATGTCTTCGTATACAAGAACAAGCTGGGAGGAAACACAAACAGAGCAGCAGACCTGAAGTGAGCAGCAGAATATTCCACACCATAACATGTTATGCTCAACGAACAGATGAAGGTTGGCCACGAAAGCTGGGGATGTCTAGGACCTGGGTTTCAGGATGTTTGCCCAGAGAAGTGGCTGGGGCCTCGTCCCTGGAGATATTCAAGGTGAGGGTGAACAAGGCTATGAGCAACCTGCTCCTGCTTATGACAGAGGAGTATAGACTAGATGACATTTGGACATCCCTTGCAAACTAAACTCTACATATGATTCTCTGTTTTCTCCTCTGGGACTGCTAGCTAAGAACAAGCTGAATATTGTTCAGCAAGCAGTGAACCATTTAATCATTCATGTACATATCTCATTATTACCATTATTATAACAATTGTTTTCACCTAAATACACAAGTCTACTTTACCCTTCCATTTATCTCACTTGTCCCTGCCCAGGCTGCATGCGGTCTGGCTGCCAGCTGGGTTCAAAGCACAAAACAAGTATATTGTAATGTTCTTCAAAAATCCTTCTAAAGAAAATTTATGAAAGTTTCTTTTGTCTTCTGTAGCTTTAGTCCTACAGAGGGCACAGAGAGACCTACACTGAGGTAGTACTTCAGTTATGCATTCCTAGGTAATGAGCTTCATCTCTCAGGATCAATTTTCCATTAATAGCATTCAGTACTCCATCCAACTTTCCAATTAGTTTGACCTGTGACCCTGGGGGGTTCCGAGACAGCTTTTTGAACTACTGGAAAGTAATGTCAACATAACACAGGAAAACCACAGCAGTAACACTTTAATGACAAAGCTGATGCTTACTGGAGAGTTCTGAAATACTTGAAATGCCAAGCAATCCACCCAAGTTCAGGAGACACTGAAAACCAGCAACAGCAGCCCAAAGCCAAACAAACAAAAAAATCCCATAACAAATGTTTAAATACAGAGGTTTCTGCTGCTTCTATCTAAACTGTTGAGTCAGTAAGATAAGCTTTTATCAGGATTGAGGCAAGCAAAGGAAGAGTCCTATGCTATTGATCTGCAAGAAGTTTATCTCCTCCACTCTGCAATGATAAAGAAATCCATCTCTTAACTAAAGGAAAAATAACAGTATTGATTATCAAAATGATGGCTTAGCTTCTGCAGGACAATGAGTGGGTTATACTGGGAGGGTAATAGCTTAACTGCCAGGTTTGATAGTGTCTTTGACATACCAGCTGAGAGGTTATGATCTCTGTAATCAATTCTTGACAGTAGAAGGGATCCCCAAAATGTTCAGTTATTATGAAACTAACTTCATTAACCTCTTAATGTTATGCATAGCACATGTATATTTTATTACACATAGTCTAAAGAGCTGAGACCACATTCAGGGGAACACAAATGAAATACCTGTAGTCAGTGCTAACTTTAAATAAATCTGTAGCCCTGTATCTGTAGCTGCACACATGCGCTTGCATTCCTATCTGCTCTATTGCAGTTTGGGGCTATTTTTTTCAGCAGAAGTTCCTTACTGAGCTTTGTTTTAGTTGAACAAAACAGAAATCTGCTACATCAAAAAAAAAGAGTATATTGGTAAATGAATGCTTGAACTCCTAGGAGAATTACCTTCACCAGAGTCCAGTATTTTGTTCCAAGAAATAAACATAAACCTGCTCCCACTTACCTAGACATGCACTGAAAAAAAATTATAACAGTTGTTTTCTGAATTTCTAATCAGGAAATAAATATCACCAAGCATCTATCACCTTTTGGAATATCAAGGTTTTAGCTGTGATGTGTAACTTACAACTGTTTTGAGAGTAATAACTAAAGATTTAATTCTTGAAGGCATTGAAAATACACCATTTGTTCAAACAAAAAATATTAACTGAAGGAGATGCTCTGCCTTATTTCTTAGAAAAAAACAAGGCGGAATATTATTGAAATCAGAAAGCACAAACACACTTCAAGTGCTGCAGTTCTTTGGTACAGGAACTAGCTGCAAAGCACAAAATTAGGGAGGTTACTGCAAAAGTGCACAGACCTTTAGAGTAACACCTGAGAAACTATCTCCTCTGTATTCAACTCAATGTACTGCAGCACAGATAACAGCAAATAAGAAGACATGCATCATTTCTCACCCCCCCTCCAATGGTGGTAGTTTCAGGTTGGTTGGTTTTAGTGTGAGTTCTTTTTTTTTTGCGGGGGGTGTGTGGGGGGGTGGGTTAGGGTTTTTTTGGGTTGCTGGTTATTTCAGTGTAGTTGTTAGGTTTTGTTTTGTTGGGGTTTTTTGTGGGGGAAGAGGAAGAGGGTTGGGGAGGCATCATCTTCTCTGAGACTTTTAAAAGATGATGATGATGATGATGATGCAGCAACATGCTATTTTAATTTAGGGAATAACAAGTCTTTACACCTACAGCAAAGGAGAAAAAAACAATAGATACTACATCATACTTGGAAGTGTCAGCGAGCCATGCCATAGCCAAAAGAAGGCACAGATGCACTAAGATATACAGGGCTGGCACCAGCAACAACACCAATGTAATCACCAACCAGAGAATCCAGTTCAGGTGTTTATAAAAGCTCACTGAATAATTACTTTTTCTACCATCTCTACACAAAAGATTAGCACCCATCAAGCTAGAACACTCCCACCCTGGAAAAAACTTGTATGTTCTCTGTTCAAGTAGAGTGATGCACAGGAAAAGCAGCTGCAAGGCTTGAAAAAGTTACAGATACCATGGAATGCTGCAATACATCTCCTCTGCAGCAAGAACCATCATGTGCACTTGAAATTGTCCTTTTCAGCATTCCAAAACACCTTCAACTTATTACACGTGCTTCCTGTTGTTTCTTCAGGTTAAGACAGAGAGGTGTATCCACTCGAAAATTACTAGTCTGAGGACATGGTAGGATGGCACAATGCTAAGGGGGACACCTGTCCTATTACTGTAGTGTAGAGCGAGGCAAAATATGCTTTAGAGAATAAATTACATAGTTAATTGATGAAGAGCAAAAGTATTTTAAAAGAAAATAACAAAAACCCAACAAGCAAAACTACACCATGCAACCTGAAAATTAAAACCACCTTTGTTTTTCTATCTCTCAGATGCTGAGCAAAACTCCTCTTTTTTCCCACTCAATGTGATTTCTCTCTTAGTATATTTCTACAATACCACCAAATCCTGAAAGGTAGTCTGGGTCACAGAAACGTTCATTTTCTAAACTCTTCTTCTGAAGGTATTTTAGGTCTGTGTCATTACAGTACTACCCTCATTGTTATTCCAAAAATTCAGGTAGCCTGGTTTATTACATGCAGAATGGTGGGGGAAAAACCCCACAACATTGGCTTGGGGTAGTGAATTTACTTAGTAGCCTCCTTCTCTGAACTATTGAGCAAAACGGTATCATGAGGAGAAGTCAGCAAAGAAATCAAAGAATATTATAATTCCTAGGATGACAAAACTGCTTGATACATTTCAATACAACATGATCAACCATTTCTCAGCCACTGCAATGTCCCAGAATGCTAACAGCACCTATGAAGTTGTTTGATTCACACTTTTTAAAGGCTTGTCTTTGCCTCTTATTCTCAGGAAAAGCAGCTAAATAAATATAGAAATATTATCCATCCTTCGACACTGCCTAGCTCAAGGAGGCTGCAGCCTCCAATAAACTTGCAGTATAAGAGAGTAAATAACAATGACACACACTTTTTAACGGCAGAAACTCATCAACAATGCTAAAAGGTACATCATATACACTGCTACTGTCTCTCACTGTTCATTAAAGGAGAATGAATCCTGAGGGAAGTATCGCTGAATACAGATAATGTCTCTCACACACCAAATCATATCCTGAGCCTGCAGCAAAGCTAATAAAATCATATTAAATACATTTCAAAAGTTCCCTTGGCTTAGTCCATGTCACTTGGGCAATTTATAAGTTAAAGGAGAATATGAGATTAGAGAGACACAAAAATAGTGTGATCTAGAGTTTGAAGTAACAGTTTAACTATTCTGTCATACTCAGAGGATTCACTGGTTTATAGCATACAACAGTGGGATTTGCTCATAGAGTGTTCTGAAGTTCCCTGTATTTCACTTTCATGAGCTGTACTTTTGGATTTCCAAATAATGACAAAAATATAGTATTTGTGAAATCAATATGGTAAAACTCATTACATTTTCAAGATGTCTGCATGTCAGTCATTGCATAGCATAAACATGTTACATTCATTCTAATAGTCCATAGCACCCTACTTTACGTGCTGAAGTGGTTTTTAAGTAGCAATGACAGAGATGCAATGTTTGCCCCATCTGAGCTTTAACACCATTTCAAGTACCAGTTTTACTACATCTATCAGCTGACTGTATGCTTGATCAAGAGGTTCTTACAATAAACATTGATTCTGCACAAATAAATGCATCAAAAATTAGTTTTTACAAAGGATTGATATCTTCCAAGATTCCTTACCAGCACTCTAAATGATTAAAATCACAGACACTTGTTTTCATTCACAAGCATAAGTACTGAATCAGCCTCACTGATTTGTTTTCTAGCAAAGTCCACAAGTGAACAAAGAGGCAGTGGAAGGCTCAATTTGCTATTGCTTGCCACCAGCTCACTCAGCTCTGTGGCAGTGCAACTGAAACCTCACATCTTGGCTCAGCAATGCTGAGCAAGCATTTCGGTGTCCTACAATTCCCTCAAGTGATTTGGCTCCAGAAAAAAACAAACCACACCAATACTACCTCATTTTGTGAGTATTGTTTTGGAGCAAACTTTTGGCTTCTATGTTACAGAGTCTAGTCCCACCTCCTTGTGCTTCTGAGGCACAGATCTAGAAATTGGACAAAAATAATTCCTAATTGTTTTTTGTAGTTTCCAGGGTACTCTCAGGACCTGTAATATCAACAGTACAATCCTACATGGTGCTCCAGCTTTTTCACATCTCTTTATCAGGACACAACCAGTCAACTGACACCCAGCTGCACCACACCAAGGCAGCATCTTCTCAGAAGCACTACCTTTTTTCCTGGCCCTGCACTGCACTTGGTCTCCTTCATTACAAAGTCATTCAAGGATTAATAGGAAATGAACAGCGATGAAAGACATTTAGCTTTGCCTTTCTAAAATTTGTGTTAAAATCTTCTCTCATCTGTCAGCCACATCTGCAGCAAGCTCTACTCACAACCCAGTTGATGTACTTTCACCCAGGAGAGAGCAGAACATGCTACTGAGCATAGAGGCATTACTTTCATACCACTAGTGAGATATTTTTCTCCTCCAGTGTTAAGTGTGATGCTTTCTACTGCTGTACAGGCCTAGCCTGCTACAGTCTGGCAAACACAAAAAGTGTAACTTCAGATACGTAACTTTTTCCCACTCGTACAATTTTGTAGTGCTCCCAGTTACAGTGAAAGTTACAGCTCATTAACACTGAAGAGCAATATAAGGAATATTAACTGCCCTCAACTCTCCTCCTTTCTTGCTATTCCGGACACTGAGTGCCATCCAGACTCTTAAAGAGCTAAGGGATTCCCAAGACAAAACTAAACCCAACTAAGAATAATTGTATCAAATAGCTGATTAGTTGAAATGAATCAGTCAACAATTACTGAGACTATGAAGACATAAAATGAGTGAAATAACGAAAACTAGTTTCTTAGCTAATTCTGTCAGAGATGCCGTTAAATGTGTAAGGTTTTCTGAAGCAGAATGCCAATAGACTACACCAGAAATTTAACATACAGAATTCACCCATAAAGTGTTTATCATCTAAAATCTCTTTCCCAATAGTACTGTCTCAAAACACCACAACGTTTCACTAGTAAATTTGAGCTTCCAGGCTGGAGTTGGTTACACGACTCTGCTCAATTCAGGAGTCATTGAGGGGAGCAGAAATCCACCCACGAAAATACACTGCCCTTTCACATGCAGGGCATCCCCACCACGTGGCAACTTATACACAGTTGTTGAAGACTACAGCACTGCCTATCTGCTGCCCTCACGGAAAGACCGCCTGGACTTCCTTAGGAACTGGCTTAAGGATTCTTATCTTCATCAAGCAATTGCTGATTTTTGTCTGGCTACTGGTTCTTCGTGAGGTCTGTATAGCAACTGTCAAATCTGTTCATGCAACAAAATATTGATCTGAGCTTAATTGGTAAGAGGGGAGACCATTAGCTAACCTGCATTTGTTTCCTGTAAAAACACTTTTACTCTTAAGGACTGCTTCTCCTAGAACATTTTACTTTAAAAAAAATTAATAAAAAGAAAAAAAAATTGATCAAAACAACCCCCATAATTACTAAATCTAACCCTAAGCCCTTACCCAAACCAAGACAAATATATGAAGAACTGTATATTTTCTTGCATATTCAGCCTACCAGGTTAGTATTTATCTTTTTCAGTCTCACTTATGAATGAAGCTGTCATCACACATTTCATAGGTATTGTGCAAAATACATAAAATCATCATTTACTGTCCCAATAATTTTCTTGTCTGCAGTTCGTGATGTTTGTCTTCTTCTGAAATACTTTTCCTCAGTTTTGTTTTGCTTTCACTACCCAATTTGCTCATTTGTCCCATCCTTCATACTTATGAAGTGCTTTCTCTTGATTCTCATGTGTGTTATTAACAGCGGCTGTTAGGAATATGTCCGACTTCTTTAGGCAACACTGACTTATACCTGACACACACTACTGGAACAAATAATTTTATCTCTATTTCTTAAATACTCTCCATAATTGCAGTCAAAACATGACTACATTTTAAACAAAACAAAAAACCACCAAAGAAACAAGCAAAACCTCAGAATACTATGTTTTGGGTTTGTTTATTAAACATTTAAATTATAGAATTGCTTGAAAAAGATGGCTCTGATCCTGAGCTACCTGGCTGCTACTATAAACATCTGTGGGTGTAAAAATTCTTTAGTCTGAAATGTATCTATGTTTGCAGGAGTAACTTACCTGCTCCAAAAATCTTCTGCGCACTACTGAACTGTAAAAAATGTCCTTTTATCTTTTTTTTTTTTAACCCCTATGTATTCTGTATTTCATTAATCCAAGTAAGGGAAATATTCCGACTGCTATGAATTGAAATAACACCACTCCAAGATCCCTTGATCAAACTCCACATTATCTCCTCCCTGAGAAGAAGTCACAGACAGTAACTGTCAGGATAGTTTGGACTGTGCACTAGGAGACTGAGGTTCACTCTGTCTGATGTCTTTCGACCTCTGATCTCTGGACACTATGTTATATCACGCTTGCTGGATATTTACTATCTCATAATCCTTGCACACTGCTCCAGACAGCCAGTCCAATTCTTGCTGACTATTCTGCCAGCTAACGCTTGCTGGCCAAGCTAAAGATACTCTCCCAACACACAGTTTACTGGCAAGAGCAGCATGTGCACATTTTGAACATCTGGACTAAGTACCCCAAGCAGAATGATTTTGGCTGGACTATCATGAGTGCTCACTATTATATCACTTGACATCAGCTTGCTCAACTGGGCATTTTCAAATCCCTCATAGTGTGCCCAGAGCTAAGCAAGTACTGCTAAAAGCTGTCACTGCCCAGGAAAGACACTAAGTGGAGTTTCATGAATACCCAACTATAAAACCCTTCTTTAGTAACTACTGCCACTTGGTGAGACATTGAAATCCTCCTTACCACAGAATCCTTTAACAGAAAATTGAAGTTAGGTAGATCTTCTAAGCAGATACCTGTAACTATGTGTTCCCAGGAAAAACAGATGCTGAAGGAGGCAATAAAAAAAAATCACCCTAAGAACTGTATCCTGGAAGACTTTTTTTGGTACAAAAAAGAAAGCCAGTAAACTGAACTACAATTCATTCTTGCCAAGAATTTGGTCTCTTTAGTACACATCAGGAGAAACTGTTGGAGGAAGGGAGGAAATGTGCCTAGTTTCTGTTTTCTCAGCAATGAGGCTGAGTTACTGTGGAAATAAATTACGTGATTGACCAGACCATCCTTGTCTGGTTCCTCACTCCTCCTCGTTAGTGGCTGACAGGCTTGTCTCTAGCTATTAATCAAGCAAGCCTTACTCCATTAGCTTCTTAACTTTCTCCTGGATCTTTGTCCACCCTTGACAGAGGGTGCTGTGTCACACAGCAGGGATTTCAGTAAGGCCAGCTTTACTCTTCAAGTCTGCAACTGACTAGATATTGTCAGCACTGCACCACACCACTAACGCATCCTGAAAACTCTTTTTGGAGTGAAAAATGAAGGTGAAGTGTGGGGTGGAAAAAGAATACAAGAGAAAGAGGAAGGAGATACTCCTACAGAGAGCAAGTTTCAGGGAAAAAAACAAAAACATACCTTGAAGAGCACTGTCCAACTGTTGATACGAAGAGAGGATTCTGAAGAAACTAGCCTTTTAATTTAGCTATCTGCTCCAAGATTACAGCATCTGAGGGACAACCTGGGAAAGGGAAACATAAGACAAGAAAAAAAGATATCACAACCATTATCATGGCATGATAGGCTGCACTGGTATGGAGCAGTACGATATAATTTATATTTAAGTATCACTTGGTTGGAAACATTAGACTTATATGTACTACTTGATTCAACCAGTTAATGTTACAGAGATGTAAAGCTTCTAGAAGATCTCAGCTCTATGTAAGAAATCAAAATAAAGTTAAGAGGCATACAAGTTTTGAGACTTAAATCAGGCATCTAATTTTGGAAGGCTTTTAGAATCCCTAATTCAAGAGGTTTGTTTAATAGAAATAAAAGATCTACAGCTGGAGCAAAACAAAGACAGGAAATGCTGATTGGAATGTTGACAGAAAACAAAAAGCACCATTTTCAAGCTGCACAACTGCTCCAATTGAGTAAGTTTTGAAGGAGAAAGCTAGCCACAGCTACAATGGGTTCCATTAACAAGTAAATAATCTGAGTAACGGAGACATGCCTGAATACATCCATTTCAAGAAATAACGCTGACAATCTAAGTGGAATGACTGTACAGGCAGAATCAAGGAAGTGTTCACAAGGAACTATCATGGCAGTAAGGGGCAAAATGGGATTTTTTTAAAAATGGATATTGTTTATTAAATTTGATATTCTGAACTCTTGATACCAGCCACAATATTTAATAATAATGGGTTCTTTGCAATGGTCATGAAAACACTACATAGATGACAACAGAGGATCTAGAACACTTAAGAAATAACCAGCAATATACAACAAACACTATACCAGTAGAACTGCAAAGAGGTTCTTGCAGTTGCCCACTAGAGGGACTCGAGGAGCTCCTTTCTGCTTAAGGCAGAAAACATTCAGATTCACTTAAGAAAATTAGTTTTGTTAAGAAGGCTTTGAAGTAGTCACAAAATCCTCACAAAAATTGAGGCAAAAGCACGTTGTGTTTACCTGCTCATCTCTTGTTACCAATGCATCCCAAGACTAAAGGCCCTTTGCACACAGATCAGCCAATCAGAAGGCACTTTACCAAGTTTAACTATATTAGGTAAAACCAGGGTTTACTTTTACCTTTTTAGGGTAGAACACAAACAAGAGTTTAAACACGCGCGGCTATCCTGTAAACAAGTTTGGAAGGAGACAGAGGCTCTAAGGCATCAGGCCTTTTATTTTCCCTTCCTGCTATTGCTTCTCCCATCAGCAGAAGAAAGTGGAGCAGAAAAACACATCTGGGCAAGCCAAGACATGTTTAGGCTTATTTAAGCCTTCCACAACAGGCACAAAGGCAAATCTAAGCCTGTCCTACTTCATAAAGATTTGTGAAAAACCAAATAATTTCACAGATGTTGTAGACAAGACAAAGCAATGATCTTAAATAAGCATGCCAAACACCCTGCAAAGGAAAGAGGATCTGCATAAGAGTAACAAAGAACTCTTTCTGGGACTTTGTTAGAAGACAAATGTAATTCAGTATTGGATTGCAGCCTTGAATCATGTAATCCTGCAACTGACAACTTGGTAGTGCCCCTTCAAATGCAAAGTATAGGAGATGCACATTTCTGATGACTGTGTACAGGACATCTATTCTGGATGTGAGTCCCTGCACAACAACAAACCAGTTAGGCACAACTGCACATCAGGCTCACAAAAGAGAAGCCATTACATTGAGTTAGTGCTGATGCGTGACTAAGGATACATCTGTGCGTCTTAGACACAAAGGATGTGATATGAGACGACAAATAGTTTGTCTGAGGTCACTGGATAGCCCCATTCACTAGATACAATACTTCAAGACTACATCTGAGACATAAAAAAGGACAAATAAAAACATCAAGAAAAAAATTCTCCCCATCTATGACAAATTTCCACCCTGCTAGAAAACAGTACACAGAGTTACTCAATGGCCTTGATTCTGCAGGAGCTTTTCTCCACGCCTACTTTCTGGGAACCCACAGAAACTTTGTAAAACAATTTTGCATGAGTTTTTTTTTCCTTGATCTTCCCATATAAGCTTATGGTTTCCATGCTGCAAACACCACAAACAGCATAGTAAGAACACTATCATTTGAAATAGCAGATTGCTTTGACACTGAATTCAAACATTTTTTTCTCTCTAGCTATTAACATTTGAAAGCCCTGCCAGATTTGGAGAAATGCCCTATGTTACACAAGTCCTCTGTTTGGTTAATGGAAAAATACACCCTTTTGCCCCCAATCCAGTCTGGTGTGTGAAAACAGACATTTCATCCCAAAAGAGCATCAGAGGACAACACTGCATTTTGTACACTCTTAGCATGATTACTTTGCAATTATGGCATATGTATTACGGCAAATCTCAACTAAATTATGAACTCTGTACATTACAAAGGCACTGTGAAACACTGATTGATTTGGACAGTTTGTAGTTAATTAAGTTCATTTCCAATTCCATCTCTTCACACAATTTCAAAGCATTCTGCATTGAAAGCCTATTTTCAATTAGTAAGGAGGATGAAACAAAAAAGAATTAATTATGTAAGTGGCAATCTCCATTTAAATCTTCATGGTACAGCAAGTTACGTTAAGTGTTAAGAAATGGGAGAGTTATACTTGTCTAATACTGTTTTTTTTTTTTCCCCTTGATACATCTGTCCCATACATTAAATCAGTACAAAGCAGTAATGCTTCATTTTTAGGACTAAACAGAGCTCTCCAAGGTAGAAAAATGCCTGTGCTTGGCTACAGATAAATTAAGTGATTCTTCTCAGTGCTACTGAACTCTAAATCTAAGGTATTTCCATTACTTGGACAAAATCAGACATCCTTGTTGAAGACGTAGTTAAGTAGTACTAATATCAATACAACTTTGTATTGAGGAATAACTACTCAGTTTCTCAGAGTTATTCTAGTGTTTGATAACTTTCAAAATGGTATAAAACATGACTGCAAGTTACCAGAATGAAGAACAGACAGGAAAGTTTTAAGGTTTCCCTAAAATTTTTCCTACAGGTACATGCTCACATCTTCACATCTGGTTATCATTTTCAGATGTGGTATTTAAAGAAACTTACACTATCACTTAACAGATGAGGCCCAAACACCCTGTACCAAACTGCTTTTAGAAAGAGGTACAAATAACACCTGATTATTCTACAAAACTTTCTTCATGTAAGACAAAGATGTCAAATATGTCCAATATGCATTAGAAATTAGTACTATCCTATCTTTCTGTTAGCTAAGGTTTTGTTTTGTTCATGCACGCTTGACTTTCCTGATTTGCTTCAACAGCTGAGAATCAAGCACCTACCCTCATCACAGTCTTAACTTCTACAGAGAAAGAAACAAGCAAGGTGCAGATACTGAAAACTCTGGCAAGCAGGATCTTCAAGGAGCAGGCTCTTGTCTGGATACTGCCCACTGCTCAGGTTACAAGAGAATTCAAGGCAGGACAGTGAAAAGTAAGGCTTTAAGCCACCCTTTTGAGGAAGCCACACCACCTTCTGCTAAACACACACCAACAAGGGATCCACTGCACAATCACAGCTAGTGCAGTGGCCCCACATCGGATGAAGGAAATCCTCTATAATCTTTTGTAAAGCACAGTCAAGGCAGATCACAAACTGAAGCCCAGAGAATCAGAACCACTTCTGGCACCGAATTCAACAGCTGAGCTTCCATTAACATCCACAAAAAAAGACCTATGTCTCCTGTTTCTTAACAATCTCTTCAACATAGCAGCAACAAGCATGAAATTGGGTTGACAATCATTTACATGCAAGTGTGACCTTTATACTCAGTGGTGACATTTGTATCCTATTAGCAAAATACTATATTGTATTTAAGCAATAATTGCATTTTCTATGGAGACAAACGACATGTAAAATCAATAAATGACAAGGCTGCAGGCCAAGTACATCATTGATTTTCAGTCATGTTCATCTCTGAGCTTAATGCTGAGAAAACACAGTGTATGCTATGATTTTTTCACAAGTTACATCTTTTGGGCCCAACAAAAGTTTTTGAGAATTAATAAAGGTTTTCTCCAGTTGAGAAAGAAAATATTCAAGAGGAGTGAGAATGTGACAGCTGGAATTGAAGTTAGCACATGGCATCTTAGAAGCAATAAAAGTCTGTATCACAAATATGCTTGTCTACACAAGTTTTATTTCAAACTACGCATCCACATCACCTGTATTAGGGCAGAGGTCAAATATGATCGCACATACTGAAACCAACAAAAGGTTTACAGAAATCTCAGTAAAAATCATTACTTGCTTTCATCCTCTGTGACAATCAAAATTATTTAGAATCCTCCACAACAGGACCCTGGCAAGTGGCAGATATGGAAAAGAGTCTTCCTGAAACATGAATGATGTGTCTCCAAAGTCACTGTGTTTTTCAGCTGGCAACAGAAATCAGACATTTTAGTGTAAAACTAGATAGAGAAGAGGATAATCTGCCTATTTGTCTGTTTATAAATAAATTCAATTCAAAGGTCACGTCCATGTGAGCAGGCCTGTGCTAGTTTCAGGCAAATTGGAATATTTTAATGAGAAATTAGATTATAGGTTGTGAAAAGGAAACGATGGTGATGTCTACTTCGCTCATAGGTTTGCTGAGAAGTATAAAAACAGGAACACAAAACAGAGATAAGACACAGTGTCTCTGTATAACTAATCTTTCTGGTTTCTAACTCCCTTGCTGATCCTCCAACCTCACCCTGACTGCAAGGCATACTCTGGAACATGGTAGAGGGGTGGAAAGAAGGTGCAAGGGTGGCTGAGAGCCCCTCCTGGGGACTCTGGTTTCTCGAAGGGATATTGTGCTTCTGTATTACCTTTACCTTGTATATTGCTGTATATAGTTGTTATATATATTGTAAATATCTGCTTGCATATTGTGCTAAGCTGCAAATACAGCTTCATTCCTTAACTTCTAGCTCACCTGAGTCTAGTCTAGGTGATTTCGTCAGACTAAGGGCCAGGTAGCTATCAGTGTAACACAGCTTTTACACAAGAACCAGGCTGTCAGCTATTAAGGATATTGTGTTCTGACACAAACTGTGGTTTTAAATCCAGCAACAGAAAATACAAACAAATTGTTTGTGATTCCTGAGTTCTGCTCCTGCAGAGATAAAACTGTATCCCTAATTGATCCCTAATGGATCACAGAAGTGGTCACTCCTTGTTAAGTTGTGAACAAATTATCTACATCTCCTATTAGAAGAACAGCGAGTGAAGGAAAACTTCAAGAGGCACTCTGCCTTAGCCATTCTAGAAAGATACAAGCAATCTTAGGTGGCAATGGTACCAAGACATCGTTTTTGAGTATGAGACAAAACCACAGAATTGCTTGGCAGAGTCAACTGTTAACCCAGTACTGCCCTGTCCACCACTAAATCATGTCTTTGAACACCTGTCCTGGTTCAAGATCCAACAGCACTAATGCTGTTCAGTCATTTCACTTTTCTGTTAGGTCTCCAAGTAACTGAACTTTCTGAAGTTACTGACATGTTTTAGTGAACAGTGTCTATACATGTTTTAAGTACCTTCAGATATGGTTTCTCCACAACTTCCTCAGGAAACCTGGTCAAGGGATTGACAACTCTTTCTGTGAGACATTTTTCCAATCTTAACCATCTTGGTGCATCCTGAGGCCTATCACTTGTTAATGACAAGAGACCAACACCCACCTCATTAAAACCTCCTTCCAGGCAGTCATAGACTATGTTTAGCTGCTTCTTCAGGTCACAAGAAACAGTAAATTAATTCCACTCTAACTGGTACACTACTGCAGTAAAAGCATTGATTTGTTTCTATATTACCTACTAGATCATTAATAAGGTCACTCACTGAGATTATTTTAGGGGAGTGTCAGTGTGATTTTGAACATGTTTCCTGTAATTCAGAGGTGCCAAGCAGACATTTAAGATTACTCTGGTTTTAAGTTCTTGACTAAAGGATGTGAAAGGGAAGGTCTTCTCTTAACACTAGTCATAACACCAAGAAGCTGGGTTCACTTTCTCATCTGTATGAGGAATAATCCTGCAATATTTCTTCCTGCTGACCAATCTTTTCTATACAGCATAAAAGGAGCAGCCAGAGACATTTATTTCCTCCACAATGGCCAATTTTCCTCCCACTGGAAGTTATTTTGAATATGGATTATACAATTTAAATGCAGTGCTTCAGCATGTTAGACTCCATAATACCCTACAATCGAACCAACAGGTTAAGACACTTTTCATCTGACTGCACTAAATTATTGATCTACTGGTCCCTTTTTCAGATTTTAAATCACTGAAACAGAAGGAAAAAATAATGCATTGAAACTTCTCCAATCTGAGAGAAAAATGTATCTAGGTACTTCAAGTCCCAACTGGAAAAATAATCACATAGAGTGTCTTATAGTAATCCATCTGATTTTGAATTAACCACTCAAAAAGCAGTTCATTTTTAAAATATATTTTTAGTTTGCTTGGGAATTGACTATGTAAGTCCCATCTATCAATCCCTGCAGTTTGGGTATTACACTATGAATAATATATGCCTGTGTCATGTGAATAAGATAACAGCCTTCACTCTTCAGTGCTCTGCACTTCCTGCTCCAAAAGTGTCATAAAATAAAATTTTCCTCCAGTAGCTGAAGAGGAATTTACAACGAATGAATTATGAATACATCAGTGGAGAGAGACACTTACTTTATAAAAATTAAAATTAAGAATACTGAACAAATAGCACGAATTATTCATTCAATTTAGCAAGACTCTCATAAAGGCCTGAGGACTTAGCCCAAGAGTGGTGTTTTCTCAGAAACACACTGGAATACTTGCACTTACAATGGTTTTCAGTTACCTTTCTAAAGTTTCTCAAGCCCTTTGGAGCCTTTTCAGGAGCCAACAAAAACACACCCTCCTTAATCATATGCAGGTGAATTGAGATGGATTCTATTACAGTTGCCTTGTCTTACTTTTGTCTTTTTTATTTTTGTTTCACTCCTTCTCTATTTTATTTCTCATGTAGGATCTGGCAATCTTCTCCAAAGCATCAGAATATCATATCTGTTAAACACAGGTTGCAAAGGCCAGGCAGAACACTGAAAGCAACCAACACTCAACCTCCCAAGTTCCATTTTGGCAGAGTCATAACTTGTATTTCTGAAACAACTCAAATAATACATTGAAGTATCTGCTTTGCTGATCCTAACTCAGCACTAGGGTTTTGCCTAGGCATTAACTACAACACAATATAGCTTTGTCAACAAAACATCATAAAAAATAGGTTCTGCCAAAGAACACTCTATGAAGCAATTTTTTGGCCCAGAAAGTACAACTGAAACACTCTCTGTATGTAATTTTGGCCTGTGCCCTTCCTCCTTCCTTTTTCCTTATGCTCCTAAAAAGAGTAAAATATAGTCTCACCTTGCCTATTTTTGATTATTGCAGACATATTACTTCCTTCTCAGGCCAAAGGAGAACTAGAGCTTTATTTTCATAGAAGAGGTGGGGAAAAGTCTGGTACACATTTGTTTTTGAGCAAGAACTGCTTATTTCTGACTTTTCCAGGTTTTAACATGTGGACCATGACAAAAATTGTTTAAGACAGCTCTGTGTCTAATGTATGGCTAATTATTCACAGAAAGAGCCAAAGTGGGAGAGTTAAATCATTATAAGCAAAATTAAAAGGTTTTTTTTTTTATAAGCAGGAAAAAAGACAAAACAAGAGGGAGTTGATATCTTCACATAACAGATGCAACAAGCACTGAAAACATTACAAGTGTCCCAATTTAATAATGTGTATGTTAACTTTGTTTTCAAAGTTTTAAGACAGTCAAATAAGGTATTTTCTAGTAACCTACCCAGAGAGGCTGTGGAATCTCCTTCCTTTTAAAACCCACATGTACACAGTCCCATACAACCCAAGGTAGGTGTAGCTGGACTAGCAGGAAGGTTGGACTGGGTGATATCCAGAAGTCACTTCCACCCTCTACCATTCTGTTTTCCAAAATCTGTTCTTTTCCAAGGGCAGAGAAAGATGTAGTTTTGGATAGCTCAAATACTTCTTGCTGTCCTCACCTCTGGTAAAATCAGTGTTCTAACAACACTGTTTATTTACACAGATGTAATTGGCATTTCTACAGACCTATGAACAGCTGTCTCCAAAAACCTTGAGAGAAAGCCTTGGCCTGATGAGCACAATGAGAAAATAGCCCATCATTTTAACAGCAATGGCCTTTGTCTTTTAATCTGTTCTGTGAAACAAAATGTCCTTATTTTAGACAGAGAATTCTATCTTCAGGCCTTGGCTTGACCTTTAAATCACAGGGACCCCGAAGAAATGCCACAGTTGGATAATTGCTAACAATGTTCACAAGGTGCAGTGACATCATACTGAAGGAAGCAAAGCCTTACTCCTGCACTCTCCAGTTCTCCATATTAGAAATGGAAACTCAAAAGCTCTAAGCAGATAATAACATTTGTTTTATAGGAAAAGTTAATTGAAATTGGCATGTCACTGCTCATATCTAGGAAAAGGACCTTAAGACATCATCAGAAAGAAAAAGAGAAGTGATGAGAGAGTTTTGCCAGGTGATCACTGACTGCTAACCAGCAGTGCAGAAGGCTCCACACCTGACAAACCATTTGTACCTACTGCGAGATTAACTTGGATCTGAAAAGTAATTTCTAAAGCACAGAAAGTCTATGATATACTCTTCAAAGCATATGATCATAAATGAAATCATCATAAAAATCTAAATTTTCTTAATTATTTATATTTAATAGACATTGGGACCTGAGAGTCTCAAAAGAAGAAAAAATAAACCAAATACTTGTTTTAATGCATGCTATGCAATGCTTACCACTGAATAATTTCCAAGTGCTGACAGTTTAAATTACAGCCTTCAGTGTCCCAGAATGATGAAAAAGCCATGAATCTGAACACTCAAATCCAAATCATGAACTTCAGCCTTCCCCCTCCCAGTGCATACTGCAGACATTAGGTAAAACAATGTACTGTGATACCCATTTTTAAGCAGAACGCCAAATTGAACCAAATAAACTCTTTGTTAAAAATTGCTTTTACAGCAGGAAACAAATTTCACCTATGGAGAAGCAATAAGCTAAATCAGCCTCACTCTGCATTAGTTATTGTTTAGAAAGATGGAAGCCTTATAGGATACAGGGAACTCTATAGATAACAGAAGTTGTAAGCATTAGATTTAGGTATCACTTACCACAGAGACTGAGCAAGCAGAGAGGGAGAAGAATCTCAGCAAGCTCATTACAAGGGTCTGCCAAGCCTGAGTGATGTTGTGTCCACAATCAAGAAGCATGGCATAGTTCCCAGGGATAAAACTCCAGGGGGAAGACCTCATGAAAGTGTAGGGTTTTCCAGCTATGCTCTCCCTCACAGGTACCTTGCAAGTATGAATAATCACTAAACCTTAAGCTGATCATTTCCCCAGGAGCTTGATTATGCACAAACATCTAGATATTTATGTAAACGTTTAATACATGACAAAACTTGTAAATGTCTGAATGTTTTGAGGAACCCAATCAGTGAAAAATTTCTCACTGATTTCAATAATAAGTCTTATTTCAGACAAAGGTATGAAACATTATTCACAGTAACTGCTTTAGATCCAGCAACTACTCTCTGATACGCTAAGGAATGCAGTAGATTTATTTTTTCCTCTACACCTTGGAGAACAGTTACTGGCCTTTGGGAAATGACCTTCTGGTCAGCAGTTATAGAGGATCAATCTGCGTGTCCAGTTTTCTAAACAGATTCATTCACATCTCCTGCCTTCAGAAAAATCAATATGACTACAAATTGAAGACAGTGTCAAAGTCACAGCCCCAAGGCAGCCACTCTTCTTAGGGTCAGATCCCTTGCTGATGTAGGTGGCCTTGGCAGCTGGACAATTAACTTCCTTTGTGCTAAAGGGTTACCCTTTCCCCAATCACTGTATTGTTTTACTACTTCCAGATGCCAACACAGCAGGAATGAATCTGATCCAAAATTCACATGGTTCAATAGGATGCCTTCATTTATTTTAAGCTGGCTACCAGTGAGATTTCTGACTTCTGTTCTCTCCTTTGCCCTTCTGGCTTTGCTTCTCTTCACTATTTGAACAGCAATGCAAAACATTGGTCTCTTTCACTTCTTGCCCTCTTTTTGCTCTCATCTGGTCTATTCCTGCTTCTAGAATACATTTTGTTTCAGTAGCTATCTGTGATTGAAAACCTACTTCTCTTGCTGCAAGCAAAAAGCCTCCTTACAACAAGCAGCATCTTCTAAGCCATTCCCCTGACTGCCAGTAACCACTAACAAATACAGAAATACTCTCATTATGTAAGCACTCCTCCCTGAACTAGTGCATATGAAAACAAATCAGTGTCTTTCTATTCCCCAAAATAAGCAAATATAGTGATAACATAGAAAGTATAGTTAATTTTTCTGAATATCAATATATAATATTTTTTCTTTGGTTTTGTTACATTCAAGTTGATTCATAACTGTGGCATCCACTACTTAGAAAAGACAACATGCTTTGCTGTAGCTTTTTTACTGACATGAATGGGCTGGCTTATTTGTCAAGTCAATATTCAGTTTTGTCTCTTTCCAGTTTTTGATTCAGCAGCAAAATGCTACCTTTAAAAGAAAAGAAAGCCATATGTGAAGACAAAGAATTTTTTAAAAAAGATATATTAGAGCTATGAAAATGATTTATTCATACCCATGTGTTCTATAATAGAACATATTTGGAAAGGTAAAGCTGATAACCTCTAGGAAGTACATTCAGTGGGATCCTTCCCTTAAGCTTTTAGAATTACAGCATTAAACTCTATACTTGTTAAGGCATTAGACACACTGAGGATATAGGACACTCACTTAACCCACATTACACTAAATTAAAACAATTGAGGTCTTCACAAAAGAACTGGTTTATATTGTGTATGCCTACATTGAGCTTCTGAGAAATAGCAAGAGGGTGAAACATTGGCAACAGAAAGAAGGAGCATCTTCTGCTATGTTAGGTCTGTCAACTTACTTTCACTTTTGACTATGTTTTATTTTGATGAATAGTAAATGTGGCTATGCAGAACAATTCAATTAGTTGGACAGAAAACCCTAGCCCATCATCTTCAAAGCTGCATTCCTATAAACAGGAACCTAAGCTTTGATACAGGCACATAAAAGGAAATTTATCCCACAGCAAGAATTAAAAGGCTCCCGATACAGAATAGAGCCTCGGTGAAGGAACAGGTTGAGAATTTTAAAATGCTTATGAGTTTACTTTGCTTCCAAGCAGAAGTATCACACAGTATCACACATTATCACCAAGGTTGGAAGAGACCTCACAGATCATCAAGTCCAACCCTTTACCACAGTGCCCAAGGCTAGACCATGGCACCAAGTGCCACATCCAACCTTGCCTTGAACTGCCCCAGGGACGACGACTCCACCACCTCCCTGGGCAGCCCATTCCAGTGTCCAATGACTCTCTCAGGGAAGAACTTTCTCCTCACCTCGAGCCGAAATTTCCCCTGGCGCAGCCTGAGGCTGTGTCCTCTCGTTCTGGAGCTGGCCACCTGAGAGAAGAGAGCAACCTCCCCCTGGCCACAACCACCCTTCAGGTAGTTGTAGACAGCAATAAGGTCACCCCTGAGCCTCCTCTTCTCCAGGCTTAACAACCCCAGCTCCCTCAGCCTCTCCTCGTAGGGCTTGTGCTCGAGGCCTCTCCCCAGCCTCGTCACCCTTCTCTGGACACGCTCGAGCATCTCAGTGTCCTTCCTAAGTAGAGGTAAGGGTTTTTTCTATTAGTCTGTCTTCTAAGATGGTGCAAACTCTGCATTTCCCACCTATGATTGACTGCAATGCATTTTGTCACCACCACCTACCAACATTGATTTTGCTTTTTTATACAGCTCTGAGGGGAGACAACAATTACCCTAGAGTACAAAATCATTTCTACTACAGAATACAGCATACAATTCCAAGTATCTTCTAAAATTATTTAATTATCAGAGCTCTGATCACCTTTAAGCATCTGATAGAAACTCAAACAAAAACCACACAAACACCTCCCAAACCACAAACCAAAAAAAACCCAAAGAAACAAAAGGCCACCCGAACCAACAAAACCAGGAAAGAAACAATACAAGGAGTATTCTTCCAGAGGTCAGAATAAATACCATGCAGGCATTTGAAAAACTCTGCTTTAAACTTGTGTTCTGAAATAAGAGGTTAACAGAACAATATTTCCATTGAGTTTCTGGCACTTTCATTATTCCATCAATAATTATACTGCCATCCTCTAATAGGAATTTCATCATGTATTCAAATTGGTGAGCAGACTCATTTAGCAGCCTCAACACAATAAGCTCAGCAGGCTTCATTTCAAGAACTACAATGGTGTCAAGTGGTCAGTACTTAATTTTTTCCTTTCTGGATACATGAGATGCAAATTGCATGGCCTCTCATTCCAACAGTGATTCAAGGCAAATAGTCAGAATTACATTATAACAGACTCTAAACTATGGGTAAACAACATTATCAATCTGGGAACAGGGCAGCTTAGAAAGAAAAGATCTGTCTTATTATGTATTTGTTAAATTTTGTTTATCTTCATTAACCATAGTCACATCTTCCTAAGCAGGAAAGGAAATACCAAAGTTTGTACCTCGATCCAAAGTAGGTAAGTTTAATAATTGAATAAATTACCTTTTTTCTTTCTGTATCTGCATGCTTTTTTAAAAAATAAATCATCTGCTTCAGGTTCTGTGTATCTGCATTTTAAAGGTGAAACATAACATTCTGCTATACAGAACACAGTGACAGCTGCCAGCATGTAGTGCTCTCAGTATAGCCAAAAGATTTCAGTGGTCAATGAGAACACTGCATGCTAGCTGTCTAATGATAACCAATGGAACTGGGGCCTCGTATGCTCCACGGTCATGTGGATGTGTCAGCGAACGTTGAAGTCTCACTGACAACTGATATTGGCCTAATGGAATTACTGAACACACTGGCACTCTCCTGCAGCTGTCAGGCTTGGAGAGCACAAGTGAGTCTCTGGCAATTCTGAACAAGCTAACTGAAAACTTAGTTCCTCAGCCAACTGTCTCTTTTCCAAGGGCCTTGTTTAGTAATGCCAAATACCTTTTTTCCTTTTTAGGTCTTCTAACTATTGACTTATTTTTATTTGGTGCTACCAAAACAACTACTTCTGACTTATTAGATCCTTGAAGTCAAATCCCCTGTTCATACAGCATACAGAACCCACTTGCCTCTACCTAAGATATCTTTCCCTTTCATAGACCAATTCTCAAAGTCTAGGCTTTTGTTTTGCCATGTTTTACTTAACTATAAAATGCTTACTGAACAACATCTAACTAATTTCTTTCCTTCCAGAGTGCACAATGCAACTTGTTTAGGCAGATGTTCATTTAGCGTTGCTCTCCATATCTGTATTGAAGATAAGCATACATGTCTGGGAGTCAGTCATGCCACATTAGTTCACCTACAAATGTATTTTCAGCAAATATCTTACTGACGAAATACACATTTGTCTGTCTTTTGCACTACCACAGCCTAAGGTCTATCCACCAACCCCCCTCCACTGCAAGGACCCTGAGGAAGTGATATGTGACACTGCTAAGCCACACAATGTCAACAGAAAACTCAATCCTGACTTTACGCTGGAAAAATCACAAGCAACGGAAAGAATTTCAATAGGTTGCCCAGGGGAGGTGGAGTTTTTATTCCAACAATGCTCCAATTCCTAACTAGCCCTAACTAAGCTAGCTGTCAAAACAATACGACTACACTGTTGGTTCGCTGCTATTCTAGCAGATGGTGAGGACTTCTACAATCAGAGTACACTGCCAGTTTGCTGTTCTAACAAATTAAAACAGAACTGAGAAGTTAACTCAATCAACAGCCATAACAGAAATATGCTGTCTAGACCTTTGATAAATATAATAGACACAAACAGAATTTTATGGACACCAAGTACATCATCTCAGAAATGCAGAGCACTAAAGTTTTTCTAAGATGATGATTTTGGATTTTGTTTTTATATTTCCTTTAGATATCTTCTCATAGTTCATTTATCATTGTAATAAGTCATTATAGCTGAAAGCATCTCGAAGATCTGGCATGGCACTATAAAGATGCAGAAAGGACTTCCAACAAAAACATGAAATGGATTGTAAATAGCTAATTAAGTATGATAGTCGGCTCTGCATGTAAGAGTTATATTTGGATGTGTTACATTATTACAACTCTCTGTGGAATAATTTTCTTAGGAATCAGAGATTGCACTCCCTGGCCCAAATCCTCAAAACAGCAGAAGATAACAATGCAAAGTGGCGTACCTCCGACCTAATTTCTCACTGTCTTTATATAATGAAGAGGTTACCCATGGTTTTTATTCCACAAATTGCTGCACTAAGATTGAAATCATTGCAATATGCCCACTGAGTGATGCTACTTAAGGATGACTTCTGATCAATTCATAGGCTACACTATTTTTCTTATATTTACATTACAACATCTGTACATCACACAATGACGTATGAATAGTTTGTTGTCCACATAGATTTTGATTGACACTCCTGGTGAAACAGACTATTATCCCCATTTGTTGATTTGAATCTGCTGCTGAGATTCAGTCCCATGCTGCCATCATGCCAGTTTCACATTTAAAGTGCTGGTGGAAGCAGAGTTGCCTGGGGATTACAGTTCAGATGGTACTGTGAGAGATCTCCCGTCCCAGTTCTTGGGTTTGTGGGGTTGGTCTTTTCCTGTGGGCTGATTAATGTGTGCTTAGGTGAGGGTAAATGTTCAGGTCACTGACCTCTGCTGCTTCTGCTTTTTGCTGTGGTGACCATGCAATGTAGCATCTCATTAAACTTCTTATGTCACTCCAGAGGTTTTCTGTGTTACTTTCTCTCCTGTCCTGGTGTGGAGAGGCTTCACTTGGGAGAGCAGACCACAATATCAGGACACTCTCCCTCTGACCTGGGGAGGTTTGGGCTTGCCTGTTCGAGCACACTGTTTTGAACCAGGGAAGCCACCCATTAAATTCTCTGGCACTTCTTTCACTTGATGCATTCTTCTCTCTTATCCTCCCATGCTTCAGAACTGCCCACTTGATTTTCAATCATCTACTGCTCTTGCTAAACCTTCTAAGAAATTAGACATGAACAAATCTGTACAACTCTATAACATACCAGTGACTCATCATTTGTCTTTCTGTAGGCCAAAACTACCATGAAAGATATTTCTACAAGCATGGATGAAATATCTGATTAATTTTGTGGGTTGTTGTTTTTTTCCAAGGAGATAGAGGTAACAGCAAAAGGATTGAGGATGAATAAGTCTAGTATGAACATTTGTTTGTACACACCTACAAAAATTACATCATACTGATTAGACTCGTTGACCTAAATGCAATAACTGACTTGAGCTATGTTCCATCATTAGCTTATTTAGTGAGGAAGAAATTAATTTTTTCTCTCCCTGATGCACAAGACAATACCATTGAACATCCATGCTGAAACAGTACTAAGGAAAAAAACTGGGATAGGAAAGAAGCTTTAAAAATGCTTATATGGTGAGAGTGGTTTATACAGATTTAGAGATCAGTTGCTCTGGAAGTAAGATCACAGTATCACAGTATCATCAGGGTTGGAAGAGACCTCATAGATCATCAAGTCCAACCCTTTACCACAGAGCTCAAGGCTAGACCATGGCACCAAGTGCCACGTCCAATCCTGCCTTGAACAGCCCCAGGGACGGCGACTCCACCACCTCCCCGGGCAGCCCATTCCAGTGTCCAATGACTCTCTCAGGGAAGAACTTTCTCCTCACCTCCAGCCTAAATCTCCCCTGGTGCAGCCTGAGGCTGTGTCCTCTCGTTCTGGTGCTGGCCACCTGAGAGAAGAGAGCAACCTCCCTCTGGCCACAACCACTCCTCGGGTAGTTGTAGACAGCAATAAGGTCACCCCTGAGCCTCCTCTTCTCCAGGCTAACCAATCCCAGCTCCCTCAGCCTCTCCTCGTAGGGCTGTGCTCAAGGCCTCTCCCCAGCCTCGTCACCCTTCTCTGGACACGCTCAAGCATCTCAATGTCCTTCCTAAACTGAAGGGCCCAGAACTGAACACAAGATGTAGTATACTAGGAAACCATACAAATATCCAATTAGCATGCTAAAAACTGTTAATTTTTATTGGTTCTACTATGTAGGCCTGAATTAAAACCCTGCATAGATCTGACAGTCTTTCAGGGCTGTAAACATCTGCCCTTGCTAGACAGATTAGCCTACCAGTGCAACATTTTCCTCAGCTGCTGTCCCACATTTCCTCCCTCTATTTCAATTCTGAAACTTTGCTTTCACTACTTGGCAGAATTGATCCCAAGTAAAGAGATTAAGTGATGTAACTGCAAGGCCAAGGACATTCCCCTGGAATAACACAACTAACCTAACTGCAAGCAGTAAAGCTCCATCTACTAATGGCAGCCCAAACCTAAAGCAGCAGGAACTGCTGAATGGCAACTCATACTTCACATTTCAGCGTACAAGCAAGGAAAAAAAATAACTCTGGACAAAATAGTTCACAGAGATCTGAAAATACACACACCAGGACTTTGCTCATACACAATTACTGGTTCTTAACTTTCACTGTACAACAATCACCACATAGGTGTTCATCTGTGCAAAGTGAGTAACCAGGACAACAGCAAGCTAAGAATATATGGAAACCTGCTGCTGAAAGCAATAACAGCCCCATGGTGTTTCTACATTACCTTTCAGGCCAGTTGAATTTTACTGGGTGCAGTCAGCTATTAACAAGAATGGGATGTAGTTCAGAGCTGTGCATATATTTAAAATTGCAGAGCAATGCTGCACAACTGCTTAGGAGATGAACTGATAACGAGCATGAATTGAAACTAAGAGTCATTAACCATATAAACATAACTACCTAGCTAGATTTTGTAGCCCCTCCAGCAGATATCTAGACAGTTAAATCCCCCCAATCAGAACCAAAGCCTCTGATTGCAAGGCTGCTGTTACATGCCTGTAGAAGGCCTCATCAACTTCCTCATCCTGATCAGGTGGCCTGTAATAAACACCCACAACTGTATCACCCATACTAGTAATGCAGGAAAGATAAAGTGTTGGCATAACCATCTATGGTACAGTCTTTGTGCTCAAGATTGCCACATCTCCTTGGCTGCCTGTGTTGTTTTCCTCATGTTAATGAATAGACCTGTCAGAGGCTCCCAAACATCAATTTTACAGCGTCAAATACATCTATCTGTGAATAGTACTCTGCTGCTTCTCAGCACATCTGCTGTTGGTGTTTTACTGCCCAGAGAATCACCACTACTTGCACAGAGCTCACATCTGTCACATGTGGTTCCTCAGAATCTCTGACTTTGCTATCAACCACAAAATTTTCCACAGAGGCAAGATTTGTTAAAAAGAGAGGGTGCAATAGAATTCCATGTAATTCCAAAACACACAATCCACATGCTTCAATCAAAACCAGAGTCACATGAAAACCTTGAATTAGGTCTGCCTGTGGATGCAGCTACTGACAGCTGCATTTGCTGAGGCTAATGGTATAATTCTATAATCTATTTCATAAATACCCATATAAATACTTTGTATGCAAATATTTTAAAGGTGCAAATTAGTAGTTTCACATCTCACTTCCCTTTCCTCCTACAAGCTGCTACCATAAAACATCACCTCACAGAATCCCAGTTAAATGTGAGGTCTCTCCCTTGATCTACGCTCGTGCATCTCACCTCTCCAAATTATTTAAAGTATTCATTATTCACATTTCTGGTGGCTCTGAAGCATGGCATGCACATACTTGTACTGATTTTCAGCTAGAGAAAATAATTGGAAATCCCAAAACATTTTGAGAAAGGCTGAAATTAATGGCCAGTTCAAAATCGACAGAGTTACAAAGTATCACACTTATCAAGTCCTTCTGAAAAAAGTGTCTCACGACAGTGTAAGCTTCAGACAACACCCTTGTTTTAAATTCCATTTATTTTACAGAAGGAGAGGTGCAGCTTGGAAACCTTTGGTATACTCAGTAAGAAGAAAAAAAAAATCCCTCTTCTTTTCAAGCAAGGTGCTAAAAAGAAGCATTCACAAAGCTAACATGAAATATACAGGTCCAGTCCTGACTCACATGAAGCCTCTGTATTTGACAACACTGAACCCTAGTCCCAAGCTTCAGCTTCCTTAAACTGCATTTGACCAGAACACCAGGGCTCATCAACTCTGTCAGCAGCAGCAGGCTTGCACAGAACAGACCACATGGCAAGAGAAATCCATCCTCATCTCAGTACTGAAGACACATCACCTTCAGCTGACATTGACTGCTGCTGAAGCTCTCTGTAGAGCTTATATACAGTAAACACATGAGTTACAATATTTACAGCATTGTTGTTTTTCTTACAATATAAAAAACAAGAATTCTCAGGAAAAATACTTTACAACCAAGGCCCTCGTGCTCAGGTATGCTGCAGACCCCATGCAGCCATCGGATAACATTTTGTAAGGTCAGAACCGCAGAGAAGATTCGGGACAACACTGAAGGAAGTTTTGCAGTGTAACTATTGCCTCAGACCTCAATGTGTTTTAGGGAGTTACTTGATTTTGGCTTACATCCACTGGGAGAAAAGTAGCAGCCGTGGGAGTTTCCCCTGTTTTGCTGAGGAAGAAGGGAGGAAAAAAAGGGCATTTGTTTTTTTCCCATCATCCAGTATCATTACCAGAGATAAAAAAGAAGTTAAACATTTACACCAGGTCCAGGTAGACATAGTGAATCCCGTTAGCATTTCCCCTGAAAGCTCCATCTCTCTGATTTACTTCTCAATGAACCAAAAGTATTCTTTCCTACGAATACAGATGATGCTGTAGTTGCATATTCAAACCATTCTGTCTCAATTTCAGGCCCTATGTCTGCATAAACAAATTCAGTGGGATGTAGTGTTTTATTCCACTGGCTTTGCTGATGCAGCTAAGTAGAAATGTCATCAATGTCTGAGTGATTGTTGGATATTATTTATTGGATAAAAAATGAACACTGAATGAATTGGCAAATTAATCAGCAAATTATACCATTACCCTGAATAGATTTAAGCTATTCAGTGTGAAACTATAGCTTATTGTTATACAGCTGTGATCACTGGCTAAATGTACAAAGCATGAGGAACAATCTTTATAAAAACAAGATTATTGAAGAATAGGAACAAGGTATATGCTGGAGACACTGCTGACATTTCATATTAAAACCAGAAATCATCAAATTGAGCTGAAATGTACTGTTACAGGGAAGTAAACACGGTCATCAATAAATTTAATTTATTTGACTACTTTGTTATTGACATTTTGCAGAATTAGAAATCATGAGGGCTCTGCCTTCCTCAAATTTGACTGGGAGTAGGAACATCTAATAGCATACTGAGAGAAGGCAACCAGTCGGATGAGCACAGCGAGCGGAGTATTTTCTCACTAAAGTTTAAAACACTCTATGCAAATTCTTTTTTCTCCTCTTCTAAAAGACATTTAGGAACATGTGCTTCAGTGACAAACACACACATCCCATGTTCTTTCCACCTCACGTGTCAGGACAATGCCTTACAGGACACAGAAGCACGGATGCCCTGAACAGTGTGAAGATGTGGGACTGACAGGTCAGGTTCCCTTGCTCCTCAATTTTATCCAGACACTGCAGAAACAGAGCACCGTAATTGTTAAACCATCACACACAAAGTGAAGTGACAGTTCTCCACTATATTACTGATTTCTAGCCAGGCAGACATATAAAGGAGAGTTCACTGCATTTTGACCTGTTAGCCAGTGCACTGGCTAGGGTCCTGAATTGCTCATTTATTAAATACATTATGTCTGGTTTTATTAGTAAGAAAAAATTGCTCCCTACAGCAAAAAAACTTCAGCATTCAACACATACCTGGAGAGCGTTCCAGGCTCTACAATTCCCTTATTGGCAATATCCTGTATCTAAGACATTTCCAGTATACAAATGCTGCAATTCATTATTGTTTACTTATTTCCAACCAAGCCATCGTAGCTTCTAAGGAACTCTGAATGACAGGTTTCTGAAGAAAATACATGATGTTTATGACCTAGCTTTAAGATCTCTTACATTTAACATTCCAAGTACTGTCAAACACTCTTGTAAGACAACACATTCTGTCTGAAAAGTGTACAAATAAGTCAGATTATTTTCTTTTAGACGAGTTGTAATCACTCTTAGAGTTTCTGGGTATTTATAGCTATTAATGAACTAAGATTTTGGTTGAAGACAGGTGGTTCACTAAGTTTAGGGTGTAGGTCCCCTATTCTCCTACAAAGATAATCCCCAATGGGCCAAATCAAAATATTCATCACAGAGCAGTTCCACACTAGCACAGCTACAGGGAACCCAGACCCTATCTTCAGACTGGTTTTGCATCAGGCCATACCATGCTTTGGTACACCTAATATTTTACCATCTTTTACAGTTCTTCACAAAGCTCCAGTCTAATTCTGGCCTTTTCTTGATGCTGTCACAACTCAGCCCCTCCTTTAAGACAAACTTAGCACAGAAGAGTTGTCATGCCCAAACTCTAAGGCAGTCTGCACAAAATTAGCTGCAAAATAGAGAGGGGGCTTCTGTGGCAGAGTTGAAAGCTTATGAAGAAATAAATCACAGAAGAACCACTTTTAATAGACATATTTAATGCTTTTACTGGTGAGAATGCTGAAGTGGCTGCCAATTTTCGGTTTGCATCCAAATTGTCACACATAATTGCTTGTATATTCAATACACACACCCAAAAGACCCCCTTCATTTAAAAAAGTCTGAAGAACACTAAATAATATAACAGAGGCTTTTACAGCATTAGGAACAAACAAAAGACTTACGCCACATTATTGTATTTAGAGAAAGGCATAAAACCCATTACATTTCATCAAAGACAGACAAATTGTTAAATGGCTTTTGCTGCTTTGATCTGCACAAGATAAAAATCATTCCTCTGGAATGACTCAAACTTGCCTCCTTAAAATATGCTTTTCAAACTGTGCATTAGAATAAAAGCTATATTCAGATGCAAACACTCTAATAATTTCTCTATGTTGATAATTGTATTAATCGTGTAGCAATCTGTGCATGTGTGATATTGTTGTGACCTCTTCAGCTGAAAGCAACTTCTAATAGGCACTCTGAAAACTCAAGAGTCATTGACATGAGTGCAAGAATGTTCTATTTACAAAGGAATGTGTTCAGCTGGTAAACAGGAAAAAAA
This sequence comes from Pogoniulus pusillus, assembly GCF_015220805.1. Classification (NCBI taxonomy): domain Eukaryota; kingdom Metazoa; phylum Chordata; class Aves; order Piciformes; family Lybiidae; genus Pogoniulus; species Pogoniulus pusillus. The sequence continues at coordinate 6,060,386 of NC_087285.1, read as the reverse complement.
GAATTCAAGATAATCTGAAAGGCACCACAAACAAACTGGCATCAACTGAGGCATAATAAGAAAATGGAACAGCAAAAGCAATTTAAATGGCTCTCCTGCTGCCACAACCAGTCCACTCTGCAAGCTGAGCTTCTTAAGTAGAGTCTATCTATTCTTTTCACATGCTTTTTTGTTCTAACCCTAGCACATCTGGGAACTTAACAAGGGCAGGTTCTTTTTTTTGGGGGGGGGGAGGAAGGGAGAGGTAAATCTCTCAAAATATTTCTTGTTCCATTTTCAGTGAATTTGAAAGGTAATATCAATGTTTATGGAAAATAACTAAGTAAAAACAGATTAAGAAGTGGTAAAGTTATGGGAAAAATCAAGCTTATGAAGCACAAGCTTTCTCCAGACATCATCCCCTTTGACAAATGTAGAAAAAGAGAGCATGAGGAAACACCTGTAGTAGAACATGGATGACATGCTGTCTGTCTATGCTTACCCCTAACTAGAAATCAGCACAAAGGCCAGAAGGTGTAAATAAGGAGTTTTCTTTCTTAAGATTTATTTTTGGGTTGTTTTTTTTGTTTGTTTGGTTGGTTGGTTTTTTTAAACTGAAAGACAACTGCAGAAGCTATCAAATGGAAAAGGATACATTCATACTTCATCATGCTGTAAAAATACAGCTTTATTCCAGTATTTTTTTTATGCAGAATAAGAAATTCAATATTTACTTTCTATGAAGTTGATGTGAATGTCATTATTTATGTCTTCAAAGCAGGAAACATAATAATCCATTCCTCAGAAACAGTTAATGCCTTAACAGCACAAGGGGGCTATGGGCATCATTTTGAAAAGGAGTATTTTATTTGAAAGTAAGTGCTACACAACACTCCAAGTGTCCTTAACAGTCAGCCTTGGAGTGGAAAGACAGCATGAGACTCATAACATCTATGTTTAAGAATGTGACTTGGATTACTGAGGAAGTTGGTGCCCACCACTGCATGGGCAGCAAATCCAGGAGATTTACATCAGACTACCAGTATCAGATATTAGCACTCCTTTCCATCTACATTGCCCTGCTGTTTTCATTTGCTATAGTAAAAACATATCAGCCATAAAACTGTATACTCATAGAGACAGCAGTCCCTCCTCCTAAGGAAGAGTGAAAACAGAGACCATAATGCTACTCACTCACTAAAGAGTGTGCCCCCTCCCATGAGCTCTCACTTTTGAAATCCTGAATGGGTACCAACTTCCACATGAAGCAGCAAACTAGAGAATTAAATTTCAGCAGAATTCAAGAATGGATTCAAGAAAGGGGAGTGATTTATTCTTTTTATTATTATATAAAAATGTAACTAGAAATGAGACACATATGAGAAGTACCTTCTGGATACTACTTGCCATTACCCAACAGTACCTTACTTCAGGGTTCACAGTAATAAGTTGAAATGTATGAGGTGATACACTCAGAGTTTGAAAGTCAGCTCCAAGTTGCAATTATTCACATTCCTTTTAAGTTTCTGTAATCAACTGTTCAGTTAGAAACTGTTGACACTGCTGTAATCTTGCATTCTGAGGACACACCACATAAGACATTATTACTCCAGTGTAAAGCCTGCAAATAACACAGGTACAATATGTTGACAGTGATTAAACCCAGGAACTCCAAGGATGAGTAGCAGACACACTGTGTCTATTTTGCACTTAGGAAGTGGACTCCTCTCCACACTGCTGTAGAGTGAACACCAACAGGAGCTGGTTTATAGCAGCGTACCTAGAGACAATCCCTACAGGAGTCCACACCATTAGCAGGTTATGATTTGCTTGTATGTGTTGCTATTATTCTTAGAAGGAGCTTATTTTCATTCCCCTCTGTGCCAGCTATTATCATCAAATTGTAACAGCCCAGCTCATCTCCTGTGCTGGATTTGATTTCCTACTTCCTTGAACTGCTGATAACTTCCCTTTGAAGTGGGGGTAGGAGGAAGAAAAGAACAATCAATACAACAAGCAGGGTTTCACAGTATCTCAGTGGTCACATTGGACAGGGATGGGCATGCACTTGGCAGACAGGAAGATTCAGAGAGACAAAGGATCAGCTGAACCCCTGCTACAGAATCTCCAGCCAAGGAACCACAGCCTGCACTAGTCAGGTGAACTCAGTTTGAAAGTTCTGGGGCTGTTTTCATTTACAACGGCATTTTTTGAAGACACCCATGAGAAAAAACTGAAAAAAAGCTACACCACTTTTCCCTGATATTTAATGCCTCCAAGTCAAATGAAAAGGTCTGTCAGTGCCACTGCCTGCCTCCAAAGGCCCCTCTCTGCTGGGACACTGTTACTTCAAGCAATGGGACAAACATTTACTTCCCTCAGCCCATCTCACTGAGGAACACCTCTAAAGCCTGTGAGTTTCTCCATGCCAGTCCTTACTCAAATGTCACTTCAGCTGGTTTCTCTTATCACTAGCAGAGTAAGCTTTCTCCTTAAGTCTCACAGGTTAAATATTTGCACAAAGATATTGTATTCTCTTAACTTTAATAACTTCTATCCCCAACCTGTACTTATTACATTTTCCTCATTAATCAACTGTGGTGACTTGTGCGTCCTACTTCTGAATGAAACTTAAAAACTTTTATGAGGAGAAGAATTCTAAAGCTTTAGAATATATTTAAAGCCATAAAACCAACCAATACTTATGTCCCACGAATTCAACCATCTTCAGAACAGACCTCATCCTCTCAAAATACTTCTTTTCCCAAAACCTGACCAAGTTCAAGGGTTTTCTTTTCCAAGTAGCTGTTTGAATTCCAACCCTTTGTTCACACTTCTCCAAGAAGAAAGAAACAAACAGAAAAACAAGAAAACAAAACAAAAACCTCACCAATTTCAAGTGCTATACTATGAAGATCTCACCATAATGCTGTATAATGGAGCAGCGAAAAAACATCCTATAAATACTGGGATAAGAAACAAGAGCTGTGTAAATTCCAGGAAAAAAAAAAAACCAACTCCTTTTTTAGTACTGCCCAGCTAAACAAGGCAGGAAAGAAACTGCTTCACTAAGAGCAGGACCATGTCCTTGGCTTCAGCATTTAACTTGTCATGGAAAGGCTTTTTTTGGGAAGTCTTTTGAATACTATACAAAATATTTCACGTGCATCTTTCCTTTGCTCAGCAGAGACAACAGTGTCTTTTAACTGAAGAATGCAATATCACACAGATCTGGTTATAAATGGCATAGTATTTATGTACACTGAGAAACCCATCTTCTCATTATGCTCAAAATAAACAAGGGGTACTACATTGAAAGGAAGATTTCTCACTGTTCTAGTGAGAAAAAAAGAATATAATGAACTCCAAATGTTGCATTAGGACAACACATCATCATTAGCTACCTATTTAACTGATGGGAATGTGTTTAAAATGAAAGAAACACTTTAAAAGCTGAAAGGATGCCATTCACCCTAATTGATATCCATGCAGTACACAAGCAAACTGGGAAGTACACAGAGAAGATCTGGGCATATCCAGCTAAAAGGTTTTAGGTCATTAGAAGAAAGTGAAGAAACAACACTGATCCCCAGCAGCCACAGACTTGGCAAGTACCCTACTTTGTTTTGTTGTTAAATAACGCTCTATAGAACCATGGATAGAAGATATAGCTAAAAAATGAAGATTTTAACTGGAACAAAGAAATAATGAAAATTAACTCAGACACTTAGAAAGGAGAACTGAAAAAGTTGGGGAAATTAAATAGAATAAGAAAACTCAAATCTATCGTGCAGTGCACCTTTGGAGAGATAAGCATTAAGTGCTATCCTGATGAGCAGAAACTTCATTAATCTTTCCTGACAAGTTACTTGTGAGAAACAAAATTGTGGCAGTATTTCTGCTGCTGAAGGAAACTTCTGTAAATAGAAGTGGCTGCAACTGAACAAATACAGTAAAACCCAACAAGAACACAATGAAATTGCTTTAAGCAATTGTACTCATAAATATCTCTCCTGCAAAGTTATTTTCTCCCCCCAGTGCTAAGCTTTATGGGGCATATCATCAAATGGAGCACTGCTGCAACGGCATTGACCCTAGGAGAGCTGACGTTGAACTGCAGTGTTTGGTCTCAATTTGTGTCTATTTGTATTCTCCTCCCTCATAATGCAGGTGCTGTGACAAAATTAGAAAAGCAAATAGTTTTCCTTTCTTTTCAGTCAGCAAAGAAGCCTTCTAGTATTCTGGAATTCTTTTTTCTGTTTTTCCATTTAATCTTCCCTTAGGGTAGCATCTCCAAGGCAGGGCTACGAGAACAGCAAGGGAGGGCAGGACGAAACCTTGCCACTTGACAGTTTGAGAAGACACTGCCTCTCAATCTTCTTCCTCCTCCATAAAACAGATCAGATGCTTTTAAAAGCAATACCATCAGCCTCCTCTTAACACCAGAACTTCTCTTTCAACTTGGGACCAGTGGGAAAAGAGGAATGTAGATGGCATGAAGACAGTACAGCTCAGAAAACCAAGCCAAAGCCAGCTTCATGTCCTCCTGTGCCAAAGAAACAATCAGACTAAAATAGTGAAATAAAAAGGTTAGCTCTACAGTCATGTCATTAAAAGGTGTCTTGCACTTAATTCTAACACAGGTAAATTTTCTCTGAGCAAACCACTGTTTGCTGATGTCATACATGGAAGCAGAAGTTGGTCTTATGCAGTGAAGGGACAAAAAATAAAAAGGTTGTCTTCATGGGGGCGCAGACAATGTTTATTGCACTACATTGATCCTGGCTTATCTTTCCTGCTTCCTCTCCCATTTGGGGAAACTGCTTCCTTGTCTTAGAGCTAACAAACCCAACTCCCATACGAAAGCCCTGGGCTGCCTCCCCAGATGAGGAGATGAGAAGAGCCAAGGTACTGTCAGAAGGGTCCTTTTTCAGGTTCTAAGAGAGTAGGGAAAAATGAAGAGGTGATTTCTGATTTTTGTTGCCATGTTCTTCCCTTCTGAAAAGCATTCTCAGCTTCAAGTCTCCTCTTGATTAAATGGACCTATTCTCCACATGTGCACCTCACAGAATGTAAACTCATTCTCCCCACTCCTAAAGAAGTGACCAGATTTTCTGTTCTAGAAAGGAAAAGTTGCATCAATGTCCTGTTTTCAATTCCTTCATTTGGTAACTATTGTACATGGAATGTATTTCTGTGCCTTTCTGCCTTGTGACCTCTAAAAGCAGTAACAAGTAAAGGATTATCTGCAAGAGCCATCTAACACCCTCTCCCCTTAAAAACAAGTTCTTCTATTTTCTCCAAATCCTGCATTTCAGAAGAGCACACTTGGGACAGTACAACACGACTCCTACTCTCCCAGGCTTGTCCTTCACGAATTATCCTATGTATTTATACATCATGCCACAATTCAAACAATGGAGAGAACAAGGATCTGGGTTTGCTCTTAGACTGGGAGTAAAACCCAATGCTAATAACTTTAGTGGACAAGTTGGGGAGGACAGGGGAAGGAGAGATGGAGGAAAGTTGGAAAAGCATCAGGCTTAATGTTTAGTTGGTTTTTGTTTGTTTTTGGTTTTTCTTTTTTAAGAAAAAAACACAGCAAACCTTCAAACTGAGACCTTATATAATAACTCCTGTCTCTATGGCCTATGGTTAACAGCTGTAGGCACTCCTCCACTCATCCTTCCCCACGACATTAACGTTCTAACTGCTTCAGCAGAACTGGGGTATTCCTCTCAACAAAACACCTTCAAGTAAAAGGTCATGGTGTCTGTTTCTCAAGTGAGAACATGCTAAAAACACCTCAACCTCTTAATGCACACAGAAGTGGCTGAACAAAATACAGCTTTTCTTCTTCTGAAGCGTATGTTTTCACCTCACATGAGACAAGGTCAACACTGTCTGCATTGTTTTAGGAGAAAAAGAGTTTAAATTAATTCAGTAATAAAAAAACATGTTCCAAGCAAGAGGCAGTGCAGTTAATTTAATTGACTAAATGTAACAAAGAGAGCTCCATATATCAGAACTTTGTAACAACGGTGTTTACATTCACCCCTCACATTAGCAGCTGGAAGACAAATCAATCACAAACTGAGAAACACTTGAGCAGGCTGACTCCGTGAAACCGAGGGCAGTAGCACAAACACACATTACACGTTCTGCAAGGTTAAACTAATGTGAAGTAAATTCCTCAAGTTATGTAAATATAATTATAGTAATGTTGTCTGACAGCTTGTATTAAGTAAGATTAATTCAGTAAGCATAAAATATTCAGGGGACTTATTCCACCCATTTATCCGACACACCAGGCAAAACCATCTCCAAAGAAGATTCTGCAGTCTGCAAGCCCATGGAAGCAAAACCATCCCCAAAGAAAATTCTGCAGTCTGCAAGCCCACGGAAGCAAGGCCAGTACCTGTGTGTTGAGCAGCATGAGGGCTCTTTGATAGGTCTGTAAAAGCTCATTTCGGAGGCTCAACCCATGTGACTGCACACTGGAGACAAAGTGTACACCCACAGCTCACTCTGAGGTGACACTGAGTTCTGCAGAACTACTGGAATAGGCAGAAGCTTGAGAAATGAAACAGACTCCTCTGCCCTTCACACAGATGTAAACTCACTACCCAGTAGATTTAGTAGCCATCCAACCTGTGGAACAGACCAAGCAAAGAACTTCCTTTATCTCCAAATAATTTTGAGCCGTTTTTGCAAATTCAAGATTCTTTCCCTGCCAAGATTTTTGAACCATATTCTCTCACAGTCAGGACCTCAAAACACAGCAAAACACCAGGAAATAGCAACAGAAGAGCACACCTCTGTGATTAACATAGATATTTCCATTCTTCTATAACATTGCAAGAAAACTTCCTAACCCAAGGAGACTGACACAATTCTATCAAACCAAACAATTCAAGACTTCATCTTTTGTCCTACTCTCCCTTTGCAGTTTGCCTACCATCCAGCTTCTGTAAGTTTTATTCTCTGAATCTTCTTTTATATAACAAAATATTTCTGTAGCAAAAACAAAGATCCATAGACACCTATACATACACTTCTATAGAAAAAGGAGAGCAACCCAATGCACTTTGAAACTCAGTCCAAACCATTTTAACACAAAGAAGTACCAAAGAATGATTTTTTTTCTTGCAACTGTGTATAAGAATATTCAGTTTATAAACCAATTATAGAGGAAGATACTTTTATTAAAGGATAGGTAAGTGTAAAAAGTGGTTTGACAAATCTTAAAATAGTTCTAGCTATGAATGACACAAAATGTAAAGATATAAAGGCACTAAAAATAGGACACTGTCCAAAACCATAAACCATTCATTGCATAATACATTACCACTTCAGAATACATCAGACTAAGACTGACTTTATCCACCTATCTGTTTGCAGGCATGACTCTAACAAGCAAAATTCGTCTGCTTTCATTACATTTAATCTTACTTCTTAATCTCCATTTCAACTTTCATCTTAAATTTCCTGCTTTCAAGTATCAAGCCAAATTGATTTGATACTTAATGCTTGACAAATAAATAATGAGCCTCTGAATTAGTCCACATGTGATAAAGCAATGATCCCATTATTTCTAACATTCTTATAATCAGGCAATGATTAAATTATTTCTGATGTCCTTAGCACAAATGCAAAAATACACTAAAAAGATCCTTAACAAAGCTCCCTGCCATGTTTTTTTATTAAATGCACTTAATTTGAGTATTTTATCACATGATTACTCCAGCTGGGCTGTAAGAGCTTATTTTAATGAGAATGGGAAGCGCTCAAACAGTGGGTGTGCTGCGTATCTCTTTGACATCTTTACAACCATTTGCCATTCTGCGTGTGATTAGCCAAATAGCAGCCATTAGGAAGGTTGATTAATACTTTTTAAATATTCCAAATCTTTGGATTAGCACTCAGTTTATTTTCCTCAAGGAACAGACTGAAACAAAGACTTCCACTATCTCACCCAAAGGACACCATACAGCATAATATGGACAACAAAATACCTCACCTCACATTCAGCTCACTGATGTTTCTATTTACAGAGATCTGGACTCATACATGACATCCAAGGACTTATCTTAATTAATATCACATCCATATTATAAGTATGAGCACAGCTCCATTTGATAAAATGGTGTAAGCAGCATCATTTCAATGTGTGCCTGCAGGACAGTGCTATTGATAACAGACACCTTTTAGAGTACTGAGAATCAACATAAAATGCCATTTAACAACCTATTAAAAAAAAGTTTTTTTAACAAATCCTCCAGACATTGAGGTGGCAGAACAAAGAAATGCATTAAAAGCATTGATAAGGGTATTAGAAGGTAATATTCCATGTATGCCTATCTAGTACATTAATATTGAATCTGGCTGTGATATGAGCTGCACTAGTTGAAATTACACATTTCTTTCCCTTGAATCAAGAGACAGTTGAAGGAAAAATCAATATCTAAAGCTTATGAAGCCAAAAATCTTCTTTCTGCACTAAGGTACTATGGTGGTGATAAAGGCCATGGAATAAAGGTCAGAAATAAAGAAAATAGAGACTAGATATACAGACACATTTGTAATATGTACTGAAATTAGTAATGCCTTGTTCTTACAGAGGCTTGCCCTAAGAGCTACTCCTGCCAGCATAACACACCCTCTCCTTTCCGTTAGCCCACAGATATGCAGTGCATGTCAAAAGCTAGCAGCCTTGACTTCCCTCTGTACTTGGACTTGTGGAAATGATAAGTCAAGCTGCACTGGTGGTAGTAAAAACAAGCAAGCACCATACTATTCAGTCCTAAGACTGTAGGGGATTGTAATGGCTGGGAAGTATTGATAGCTTCCTTGCACCCTATTTGTACTATATATTTTATTTAATAATTAGTAATGCTTTGAGATTAATTGCTTGAAATACCAATCAATGAGCTTTATAGATTCCCCACTTTATACATACAGATGCCAGTCTCCAGTGGAGTGAAAGGGTTTTCTTTTATCTCAGGTCATTTATGCTGTATAATTATTGTTCTGTAGGGTTTTTTTATGCTTTTGTGGCTTTCTAGTGCTGGTTGCAGAAGATCCAAAATCTCATTAAAGGCCCTGAATGCCTTGCTGGAACATGCTAAGCCACGTTGCACGTAGACCTCCTAGTGCTTCTCACTCTACATGTACACTAGAAGTACAATTGCCTGCCTTGTACCTTATCAATAATTCCCATAAAAATTCCATAGGAATTTTGAGATGTGTCAGGTCTCTGCAGACAGAAAAACAGATGAAGGTTTCCCATCTTGCAACTAGTCTCTGAGTTATTGCAGTCATTTTCAAGCAGGTGAGGGACAGGACAGCAGAGGAGAAAGTGAGATCAGAAAGAAGCATCCTAATTTGTTTCCCCATGGGCTATAACCTTGTGCATGTTGTCCAATACTCAGATGGTCATCCTGTAAGCTTCTGCCAACAGGAATTTCCATCTAGACTACTGAAGGACAGCTAACTGGAACAAATCTGGGTTAAGTCGTATTTTCACCACATGCCTATTTGTTAAACAGACGTGCACACACATTAGCATGCTGCTGATCATCTGCATACTTCAGATACAAATCCAGACAGAAGTTACAAAGCAATTTTTAAGCGGAAGAAACAACTGTAATGTTTTATTGTCCCATAATTTTCAGAGCCAGCTAAATGGACATCCTGCCAAGCCAGCTCCCTGTCTCTGAGCAATGGAGAGATCTCCAAAACCATGTTTTGTGATGTTTTATTGAGAAATGTGGAGAAAACATGGACAGACACAGATGCATGAGAACACCCTGTGTTTGTCTGCAACTGAAACAAACTGCAGAGCTCATACTGATTTCATGGGACTAAACCCTGGCTTCTCCACATTTCTCTACACAGATTCTGTTGCATTAACATGAGAGAAAAACCTTAAGTATGTTTGCCCCAAGGAAGAGCAAGAAAAGACTGAAATAGAGGTGGAAAAATAAAGAAAAATTACTTTGCTGATGTGTCTGTGAGGAAGGCATTAGGAATGGTGTCCCCTGACCTTAACATCATCATCTGCCATTGTCTCTCTTGGGCAACAGCAACAAGCCTAACATGAGGACAGTCAATCACGAAGGCTGAGGCCAATCTGAGCTCCTTGGCAAGCTTGTCCATGCCTGCAGTTTGCCCTACTGTGCATGCACTTTTAGGGAGAAATGGACAGAAACAAAAGCTGAAGGACTGTCTGGTGAAAGAGAAAGGGAGCTGTGTGCAAGCAGAGTGAGTAACCAGAGATAAATGGAAAAATGAAGATAAATCCTACTGAGACCTACCATCAGCAATCTCTTGTATTGCCTGCCTGAAGACTACAGAGCACGAAGGGAGGAGTAATATTCCCATGGGATTTGTCTAGTTTTTCAAGTAGAAGTGAGCTGTCTTTATAATATGTGTAACACACTTCTCTTTCTCCCGATCTCTGTTCTCACTACTCTTAAGAGAGGCTGTATTTCTCAAGACTATGTGACAACTCTGAAGGAATCAAGTTTTGGCCTCAAGCACTGAGGGTCACATCACATACCAGTGCAGAGTAATGGGCTCATTTTGAAACAGGTGGGAAGTGTAGGAGTATTAATAGCAGGTTACACTTACTCTTGAAAAATATACCTATTACAAGTCTGAACACAGTGTGTGGGGTCTGGTAAAGCTGATACACGAGAAACAAAACACCCAGCTCATATCATCCAACACATGAGAGAGATGACATTCAAAATTAATTTCTACTCTCCAGCATAGCACTGAACCTAGAAGAGGCAGAGTCCTCTGTGCCAGCTGCCTTGAGTAAAACAATCATGTTTATTATCACTTCTCCTGAAGGCAAAAAACTTCCACTTCCTTTGCTCAGAGTTCCCCTTTATCAGCTGTGAACAACTAGCAGTCAAACATCTCTGCCACCTGAGGTGCAGAGCACATGCTTCATGTGCAGGAACAAGCAGTGAAGGCTTCCCTGGTTCTGGGCTCGCTTCCTCCTCTGTCTCCCCAGCAGCCATGCCAGCCTTTTCCAGACCATTTCAAGTAAAGGAGCAGGGACCCAGAACCCAGTGGTACCAGCTGTGAATTTCAAAATTCAGCTAAGATATCAATTTTATCCGCCAGATAGTGCAATGACAATTATGACAAGAATGTTAGTCCTCAATTTCCCCACTGCTGGGATCTGTCAAGAGAAACAAACTTCTGTGAATGTAGCCTACACTTCTACGGACTGTGATGATAGTTCTTGTAGCTATAATCAATGTTTGTTTGCCACAGTTTGCACCTCCAGTACTCAACTGCAGAGAGAAGTAACTTGCTAGGAGCTTTAACGACACATTAGTTTGCATTATCAGTGCAGGTGCTTTGAACTAGCAAACCATGGGCACTTACCCTCTTAACCTGCTTACAAACATGGTTAAGAGCCGATAAGAGGTTTGCTATCCACACTGATAGACAGTAAATGCTTATTTTTCCTCTTCCGAATGCAGCAAGGTAGATTATGTTGCATTTTGCTGTGCAGTATAGCATCAATGCCGTGATGTAGTGCAGCATCACAACACAATAGGACACAAAGAGGAGCAGCATAATGACATCTGAGATCGAATATGCATTGCTAGCAAACCCAGCTGCCCAATGAGCCCCCAAGGTTGATGGCTGTTTTATGTCTCTAGGCTGCCCATCAATCAGCATCACACTGACAAAGCTATATATACGTATGTAGATATTTTCTCTTTGCTAATGTATGCCTGTCTGAACTAACAGCTATCTTCTTCAGCAGTCAATTCTCCTCTAAACAGTTACCCATTACCGATGAACATCTATAACTTCACACTCTGCTTTACCCTATCCTGACTGAAAATCCCTTTACGATGACTAAATTTGACTTTTAGCAGAACAGCTCATATGCTGGAAGGAGAGGGACAGAAGGAAGACACCAATTGTTCAAGTGAGAATTATGAGACAGAAAAAGACTTTGCACCTTTTAAAAAGGTTCTTAATGAAAGAAATAAGTCATCTTCAACATTTCACAACCCGAGAAAAAAAGCTTATTACATGAGAAGTGCTTGACAAAGCTGGTATCTCAGGTTTCTCCTTGAATTCCCAAAGAGGACTAAAATTACAGGAGTGCACAAGACTGAGCTGCACAGCAACAGTTCTTCAGACAGCTCCATTCCTAATTACAAACCCAGAGAAGAATTGTATTTTCATCCCTCAGGAATACAAAAGAGAAAATGTCAAGACAGACACAATGAAAAGTTGCCACCATCACTGCGTTACCACCTAATCCAAACTACTTAGCAGAACTAAGCACATTTTAGCTTGCAAGTTAAGGTGGCTATCAGAGACCTTCCACTTTGATGCATTGTTCACAGAATAATTTCTTCTAGCTTTACAGCACCAACATTCCTGCAGAAAAAAGTTTCATTTGTTAAGGCACAATCTCACTTCCTTTTAGCTGTGAGGGAAGAACATTGCTCAGCCTCACAGCCAAGCTAGAGAACACAAGCTACTGTTGCACAAGCTAGTCAGTCAAGCTAGGTAGCACTAGCTCCATGTTTCTCACAAGCATAGAAAATACCACTCCAGAAACACCTCAAAGCCTCACCCCACACTATCTCTTAAATGAACCTGCAACTCCAGGTTTGCTTTTGTTTTTTTCTTTGGCAAAACCAAATAAATAAAATCTCTATAGTATTTCCAGCCTGCTCTCTGGACAATGCATTAGAATCATAGAATCAAACAGGTTGGAAGAGACCTCCAAGATCAGCCAGTCCAACCTATCACCCAGCCCTAGCCAATCAATTAGACCTTGGCACTAAGTGCCTCATCCATTCTTTTCTTGAACACCTCCAGGGATGGCAATTCTATCACCTCCCTGGGCAGCCCATTCCAATGCCAATCACTCTCTCTGGCAAGAACTTCCTCCTAACATCAAGCCTAGACCTCCCCTGCCACAATTTGACAACATGTGTCCCCTTGTTCCATTGCTGGTTGCCTGGCAGAAGAGACCAACTCCAACCTGGCCACAGCTTCACTTCAGGACAGCAATGAGATCACACCTGAGCCTCCTCTTCTCCAGGCTAAACACCCCCAGCTCCCTCAGCCTCTCCTCATAGGGTTTGTGTTCCAGGCCTCTAACCAGCTTCGTTGTCCTTCTCTGGACAGGTTCCAGTATCTCAACACGTCTCTTGAATTGAGAAGCCCAAAACTGAACACATCACTCAAGGTGTGGCCTGACCAGTGTTGAGTGCAGGGGAAGAATAACCTCCCTTTTCCTGCTGGCCACACTGTTCCTGATCCAGGCCAGGATGCCACTGGCTGTCCTGGCCACCTAGGCACACTGCTATCTCATGTTCAGACTACTATCTACCAGTACCCCCAAGTCTTTCTGCCTGATTGCTCTGTAGCCACTCTGTCCCCAGTCTGTAGCTGTGATTGATGTCACCATTTAGCCTTCTTGAATCTCATCCTATTGGCCTCTGCCCACCCATCCAGCCTGTTAAGGTCCCTCTGCAGGGCTCTACTGCCCTCCAACAGATCGACACCTACTCCTAGCTTGGGGTCATCTGCGAACTTACTGATGATGGAAGCTGACACATAGGCTTCTTGAAGTGTAGTTTATAATTTAAATAAGATAAAAGCTCAGAAGTCTCACATATACATCCATTCAAGGTTTCCAAACTTCCCATCCTTAGAAGGAAATGGAAAACTTTCACTCTCTGTAGACAGTGAGTGATAATATGACTTGTGGTGTAATTCAAGAACTTCTTGAATTCAACTCTGCAGATTCCTTCCTACAGCAGGGCTAACAGTGTGACAACACAGGGGCAAGTGTCAGTTTTGTGGGAATGAGAAGCACAGAACTCAATCTGCTCAGACTGCCACAAAGAGGATGAAAAAAAACAGAATTTAAGGTGAAGTTTTTTTCCTGAAATGTCATGGACTTGCTGCAAAAGGCTTACAAAATCACATCTGAAAGTTTTGTCCATCTTGAAATAAAAAGCCCTGATTGACAGTAAAAATAGGTCTTTGTTAGCAATCAACCATCTTTGTTTCTCAGCCTCTCTGCATTTTGTGGACAACAGCCCAGATTTTGGCAGATTATTTCATTAGAGGAAGCTTGCCATTTAACTAAACATGGCTTTCTCAAGAGAAAATTGGTATCAATCATTTCACATTTTTAAAGCAGACTGAATGATTCATCTCCAGGAAATCTGTATGATAATCTAGAGTTACAGCTGATCAGACAAAATTAAAGCAGCAAATCACTTGATTTTCTCTACTTACGCTATTGTATCTCTACATACATACAAATAAATAAATCTCAAAACATGTCTGTTTCATTATTTTCCTGCTTCCTTCACCCTGAAGTTTAAGTCCTAATGCATCCACTGCAACACATTTATCTGCACAAAGACAGGAATAACCCAAGCTATAGCAGACTAGCATGACTCAGCTTTTCCTTTATGAACTCGAGCACTTTCTATTCCCGGTAGCTTGCACAAACCTTTCTGGGGCTGTGTTTTACTTGGATTTCTCTCCCAGCACCCTGCTTAGAGTCAGTGAGTCTAAACAAAACAGCTTACTTCTGCTGGGGGTGGAATGAGAATAAAGAGTTTCATTTTTAAAAAGCAGAAACAATTTGATACTCAAACATCAATCTAGGCTTGGCAAAGTAACCACATTTGTTCAAATCTTGACTGCTGGTATTATCTCAGGCCTCAGTAAACACCTGAATGAAGAATTTTGCTTCTCTAACCTTCATTAAGCTCAACAGCACAGAAGGCATGGTTTCTCCATGCAGACACCTTGGTCCCTTTTTCAATTTCATTAGAGGTATGGCCTATATCTAACAACACTCAATTATTTTACCAGTTAACTGGATCTACATTTGGACAACTTTCTACATGGTATTACTTAGGTAAGTAAATAAACCATACCTGAATCCTCCACATCTTTCAAGAAGGTCCTGTGTCTTGTCAAGCTTGGAGCACAATAGGAGCAAACAGCTCCTTCAACCCAAATGGGTTTTAAGAAATGGCTGAAAATTAGAGCTAATCAACATCAGGTGCTATTTCATGCCCACACCTGATCACAATGATTTCATTTGCTCACAAACAAAGACAATACAGTGACTCCATTTGAAAGATGAGGTTTAATTCGCTCTCTGAAATGAGAAATTTTGTTGCTACTAAAGATGAGGTTTAATTTGCTCTCAGAATGAGAATTTTTGTTCCTACCTAAAAGAAACAAAAGGGTTATCCTCTACCCTGGCATCTGCAATTTTTGTCACAGTCCCTGTGACAAAATAGCTAAGCTAAGGCACTGGCTGGGTCAGACAGTCACTTTAAAACTAGAAGAAACCAGGTGCTTTCTATATAAACATAATTAAGCAATTTAATGAAAATCTGTTGAGTCCATCTTTCTCTGAGAATATGCAGGGCTCAGCTTGGTGCACTTGTGCTTGTTTTTGAATGCACACGGCACTTCAGTGTAACTTTGCTGTCACCAACAGGTTGCCATGAGAATTAACTGGTTTTCATTTATTTATTATTATTTTATATCCTAGGCTAAAAACGAGAATGAGACTCACCTTTTAGTGAACATTGTTTTAATTTGCGAGTAGTCCTGTTAACTTTAGCATAATTAATGCTGAAGTAGGTAGTAATCTCTGGCTCTGGGAAGGCAGATTAAAATTACTGCCGCTCAAAACATCACAGACAAAACACAGCATAATTAAATAATCCCTCTGATTTTCAAATTGTAACAGAGAGATTCACCACACAGCATGTCACTTCTGGTTTCTCAGAGAGCTTGTTCTTTTTTATTATAAACAGAATCATCTCTATCCACTGCATGAGACAATGGACTGGCTTCAATATGAGTGAATGCTTTGCCAGCCTTCACTGTGCTCCTACTCAATATGTCATGTAAAATAATATGATAAAACCTGGCTGACCTGCCTGTTTGCTTGATGTTTATACAGAATTTGTCACCATGGTATTTCAGTTTTTTATCTGAAAACAAAACAGAAAATATAGGAAGCCAAGGAAACCTTAAAAGTAAAGCCTTAATAGTGATATACTCCAATTTTACGATCTGATGATCAAGACACAATCCTGAGAGGCTAATGACATGCCAGTGCTGTCACTCTGCTTCTTGAGAAGCCCTCAGAACACCAAAATTCTCTCCCTGCCTCCACTTTGCTCAGGGCACATATTCCACTCTCTCTTCATCCTAAATGTCTAGCACACAAGAAGGCTCAGCTGTCAGGCAGCATGCTTGTGGAGGAAAGAAGAACCAAAGCTTGACCCACTTTCACCACTTTCATCATTACTCCACCCCATCCAGCTTGCTTTCTCTAGGGGTCATTAATGCTACAGATGCAAAAAGGGACAGCTAAATCTTGAAGTTCTTGCAGGAAGCTGTATGACAGCAGCTGTGCACAAGATATCAGTGTACTGGGAGACTGAAGAAACAGATGTTTATGCAGATAGGGAGTAGAGAGCTCCACACATTCAGATCTAGGGCTCTGCTCACTGTTGCTGGGGCCAAACTAAATCACTTTTGGGAATTGAATCATGTGTTTGTAACTAGGACAGCTCAATTTGTCATGAGTTAACCTGGTCTATTGTCCATGGCATAAGTACCTTTTGTACAGAGCATTCACTTTATCATGCACAGAAGGGCTGAAGGACCATATGAGCAAAATGGAAAGACTGGAAAAAAGACCTGAATTACTGCTTTCTTTACTCTCTCCTTTTACACCTAATTCAAGTAAATTATAAGATAAATTATATCATTATCTGATAACCCTTATATGGTTTTATTTTAGCAGCATCTAAGGGCATAAAAAATGGAATAGGAGTTTCCAAAAATTTCCAGGCTGGTCTCCCTAGTGCCTTTTCTTCTCCAGACTGAGCAACCACAACTCTCTCAGCCTGTCCTCATAAGGCAGATGCTCCTACCCCCTGGTCATCTTCACAGTTGTCCTCTGGGCTTGCTTTGACAAGTCCATGTATTACACTCTGGGTACCAGTGAGGCAGGGGTAATCTCACAAGAGTAGACTAGAGGGGGAGAAGTGAAACCCTTGGCCTGTTGTCAGAAAGTGTCATATGGTTGTGAAGCAAAGTCTTTGATAAAGAAGTAGAGGCATCCAAGGAATGTGTGCATGATCAAAAGACTTGACAAGAGGCTGTAGCTCACCCACTCACCCCACACACAAGACACCCTCCAAAGCAACAGAGCAATCTCTATTCCACATGTTTGAGACCCAAAGCAGCCCCAGAGCCCACCAATATGACTTGTAGCAAGGAGCTCAGTGGATCTATCTCCATACACGACCTTTAAACTACAGGAGTTGATATGGATTTTGTTATAGCTCTGCAAGGACAAATTTCTGCTGTCCCTTGCTTTTTGCCACTCTTTACATATTTGTGCTGGCTTCCCCACCTCCCTTTTAAGACAGCTGTCTGCTCTGCTTGTGTACTCATGTTATTACCAACTCTAACTTAGGGTGTAACTTTTAGAATGACATATGGCATAGCAATAACTGCACCTCTGGAAAGCACCTTGTACCATCTGGCTTACTTCTTTTGTCATACTGGATGGAGTTATGGAATAGAAGTGTGCCTGTACCAGGATAACTACCTCTGTTACCAGGTCTGAGAGGACAGTAATGAGAAAACTACACCAGTACCGTGAAAGTGGTACAAGACAGGGTTATGGAATCCTGCAGCAACTGTTGCTTAAATGGGCATGAGGACAAGAAAAGGGATAAGCCAGGAGTGAATGAGTTTCGGGGAGCTGTCAGGCTGAGACGGCTTCACTGCTGCAGCAGCACAAGGGCTGCAAGCTCACACAGCTAAATGTGCTGGAGAAACAGCTCGACACAAAACAAAACACAAGAAAAGAGCTCGCTCACCACCAGGTAGGTTTTCCCTAGTGTCCTCAGCTAAAATGTTAACCTGGATGTCTTTCAGGATAAATATCTCAAGAGTTATTTGTACACAATGCTGCAGTGTTTACCTTTTGATTACAGATCTTTACACGCTGTCCATTATTATTGAATGCCAGGATGAAAGGCAGCCTAAGGGCCTGAATGCAATGGTCTGTCACAAAGAAAATACAGCAAAAGTAATGGCAGGCTCTGAAAGCACAAATACACTAGGCTGGAAAGAAATATGAGCACAGTGTTGGGGTTTCTTTTGCTGGGTGCTTGGCTTTTATTTCAAACAAACAAACAAGAAGAAAAAAACAAAAACCAAAACCCATGAACAGCTGGATTTGGATAGAAAACCTGTATAAAAACGTGAACATGTGCATAAAATCCTCCCCACTAATTTCTGTCCCTTGCATTTGTATCTATACAAATAAAATAGCAATTACAGAGCTACTTTTTCCAGGTTACTGAGTTTAACTCACAGAAAGTTCCCTGTTAGGCCTGAATCTTAAACTGGGCTGCAAGATTGAGGACAATGTAATCATCTCACTGAAAGCAACTGAAACAAGTGAATCATAATATTTAGAATAAAAGCAGTCAGCAAGTCAATATGTCTTTTTATGACTGTACTCCCAGAGAAACAATTTCAAATACCATTCTATCTTTCCTCCAAATAACACAAGTAAGGGTAAGCACTCCGCATTTTGTACAGACACTGCAGAACAGACATATTGAGTCTGTAACCAACTTCGACTGTGATCAATCAACTGTTGAACAGTAATTATTTAAATAACAAAAAATGTTCCTGTTTTAAGCCAAGTGGCAGGAGTAGCATACAGGTAAAAATCACAAAAAGCATTCCTACAATACATGCACAATACACATAGAAATGCAGGTGCTTCAGCACTGGAGAAATTAGTGACTTTCTTAGTGTACTTCTTTCTATCGAGAACCACAATCAACACTGTGCTTTTCTTTAAGCTGCCTAGAAACCTAATAAGCTATCTAAAAACATTTTGGTCAAGTCCAGCCTGTAGCTATGCTCATGTTTCAAGTTATTTGTACAGATGTCCACAATGTTTATTAACTTTCTCTTCTACACTAGCACATAGCTTACTTCTTAGTCTACTGCTAGAATCATAAAACTTGTAGTTTTCACTGTCATGTTCAAGCAGCCTGGATTTGCATTTTGAAAGGCCAAGGCCTGGGGCTGCTTCCATGAAGCACTTTGATGTGTCACCTGATAGAAATGATTCACATTTTGAACAAGGTCACTTCTGAAGTGTTGACAGCCAGAGGTGTCCAGACTTCTTTTTCTAATTGCACCAGGCACCATGTATCAGCCCACCCTTCTCTACAAAAACCCTTTCCATGGCTATTTGTTAGTGCACCTGTGCCTTAAATGGTTAAAGCAGTTTCCCTGTATATCTTCAACCCGAGATTTAATTTTGTCTCTTTTACAACATCTCAATGCTTGCTGCAATACTTCCAAGAATGCAAAAGCCACTTGCTATCTTAAAAAAATTCTACCTGTTGACTCCATCCCCTTGGAATCCTCCTGCCATATGCCAGGTAGGCTGTGATAATACAAAATCCCACAGCACCACCTGACTTCAGAGAGCAGGAAAAAAAGGCTTCAAGTACACACAACTGCTTTACATTCAAGGGCAGGAAAGCAGGCAGCAACAATTTTTCATACATTCTTGCATTAGATTTAATTCTTATTAATAAGAAATGAGAGTCATTAACACTATTAAAAACTAATTACATTAGCAATTTTCCATCATGTCATATATGAGTAGTTAAGTATTGGTATTTGTTTTTCCTAGTGGATTCAAAAGTCTAATTAAAAGTCTCTCTTTTGTGGTTAAGTGGAATGAATCTTTATGAAAAACAAGGCACTTTTAATAGACACAGTTTCTTTCCTTACATGTCATACTTCACAACTATCCTCCTCTTCTGCGCTTTAGCTGAGTAAGAACGATACAGAGGCAGCCAGAAAACCAAAGAAACCTACTAGCTGCTACAACAGCACAAACACAAGTTGCCTTCTCCACTCTCATACCTCTCTCCACACCCAGGTGTTCTACAGGCTGTAAGGATTTACTAATAGTAATAAGGACAGGTACAACAAAACCTTTTGACTCCTTAAAATAATACTAAGTATATGAATTTGCAACAGTTATCAGTCCTGTTTGCAAGAGCTTTATTGCCAACAGAGTTAGAATGGAGTAAATTATTCCTCTCAAGGAACTGATAAAAAAGATAGCAGAAAAACTCCAAACATTTTGCCATACAGCTGCCCCACACAATTTGCCAGCACACTGCATGTTTCAGCACAGCTATCTGAGTATAATTTGGCTAATTCTGCCTATGTTATTCTGTAAGTACAACTGGTAATAGATTGTAAGGTAAAAACTGCCACTGCAGTGGAAGCTTCCCCAGCTTTCATTCAGAGGCATCAGGGTAGCTAGCTAGCCTCTTCGGAACCAGTTCAGAATTTCTTTGTCAGTGGTGGCTAATGCTCTCTAGTGGAACCACTCTGCCCTCGAGATGTGTTTTCTCTTTGGTAATATTGAATGCTGAATTAAATGTTTGTGTAACAGAAGCCCCTGCTAAGACAGAGAAAGACAGCACAGGTAATAAAGAAGGGCAACAGATGATCAGGACATTTGGGACCCCTCAGAACACCAAGAACAAGATAAAATAATTGTACTGGTGCAGCAACCAGTATAACAGACTAAGACTTTGACTACACCTGAGGACTGAAGTAGCAGCCACCTTATTCTGAGAGCAGTCTGTCCTTCAATCATGCCGCTTATTTGCAAGTGATAATATATGGGGATTACTTTGCATATCACTGAGCATGGCTGCTTTATTCAGAGCATTTTACACAAAATGCAAATCTCAAGTGCTCCACAGCGAGCTGGCTTTGCTTTTCTTTAACGTGTACAGATCAATGACAGCTTAATGCGTAGATAACATTTATTAAGAGCAACATGGTTTCAGAAACTTCAGACTAAAGGTGTCAATTAGATGACAGATCCTTCATGAAAGATGAAAGAGCCTGTGTTGGGCAGATATTCTTGTGTTTTACTGTCAAAGATTTATTAGCTACAAGGTCCCAAATGTCCAAGCTTATCAGTAGTGAGATAAGCAAGTGTGAACCAAAGGGTACTGTTGATTATTTATTTCACAGAATCTCACTAACCACAGCTGCTATCAAAATCACCCACAAATTACAGATATACACAGTCCTGCAGAGTTTGCCACAAAGGTATCAGACACAGCGTTAGGTTGAGAGCTAACTTGAGGTTAGCTTGCTAGAAGCTTGTGTAAAGGTAACCCATGTATACTGAAGGTCATACACAAATCAGACACATCAATGCTGATTACAAATTAAATTCTCCACTCCCTTTTATGTCAGTGCAGACATTAAGACTGCAGGAAGTGTCTGACATCCTATGTATAATTACTGCTAAATCTGAATGGCAGACACTCATACCCATTTGAACAGTGTACAAATGCTGGCGACAGGACAGCAGCAAGTCAGGGACTCTTGTCTAGGCAACATCTTGCACCCAACAGATTTTTCACACCTTCTCTAGCAAAGGAAACTCACCGAAGCTGTGTGAAAATGGTCTTGCTTTATCTGTTTGTGCCCGAGAGATCAGACCCCACTGCACTGCACTGTCATTTTGCACAGGTGTGAAGCATTACACAAAAAAAGTTAACAAGAACTCAGACATGCAAGCTTGATCTTAGCTCATCCTTAGGGTGCAAAATACAAGTAGAAGCATGCTATGAACAAATACGTCAGGGGCACAGGAATTTTAGAAGCTCTGCAGTATTACAAGGAAAAACATCTACTGTACAACTGATCCATGGCTTTGTGTGGGCTGGCAAACAGATTAGCTGCTTTTCTTGCTTTCAGTAAGAGTTACTTAAGAGTAGGTAAAAAGCCATCTTCTAAGGAGCTATCACAAAATCTATGCTAGAAGATACCCACTAGTAAAACTATTTTTTCTCCTTCTTTGTGTATGGCCTGGACTCATTTTCTTCCATGGTGAAATAAGTTAAGTTAATAATTCTAAAACTGCAAGAAAATTTCCATTATGCATATTTATTTTTCAATGTGTACATCTCTGAACCTGACCTCAGTTTATCAGTAAGATAAGCATTAGGAATACCTTCTGGTGCAGGAGATTTTCTTGTTTCAAATCATCACCTGTCAGTAGGAAAAAATATCACTGAGCAACAAAATAACTCAGAGGGCTGCCAAAACCTGGGATGCAGGGGGAGGAAAGGAAGAATAAAACTTTTTGCAAAACAGGAGCTGCAAATTCTTTTATTAGAAGGTACTACCAGAGCTCTTTTGCATCTCAATCAAAAGGCTGTGCTACAGCCTTGAATTTCAATTGCAGATGGTAAGATGACATACAATTAATATGATTCTATTTGTGCAGTCTAATCAAAGCATGAGAGAACAGGAAAAACAAATGTAACATATTGTGGGTCTTCAGTTTCAACCTATGATGCACTGAAAGAGACCATTAACATTTCAGTACCAAATTCACATTAATTTCCCCGCTTCTGCAGGAGTTCCCTTCTTTCTCAATGCCATCACAGCATCTTGAGCCCTCTCTAATGTGTTTACAGAACCTGCCAAGAACAGATTTTTTACCCCTTTGGAAAGCATTAGGCGATGTACCAGGAGTCGGATTTTTCTGCCACCATTTCCCCACAGGTGGATCACAAGATCATTTTTTGGTTTTGACTACCCCTTCCCCCTGATTCCCCATCAGTCTTTCTATATAAAAAACACCTACTAGAAGAACAATGTTTTGCTCCTGATCACACTGATTTCTTTTCTATGTCTCTGCATCTCCTACAGGCACAAAACTCTTCAGTACATTCCTGCTCACCACCTGTACCTGACTACAGTTTCAGTATAGGCTGGTATGATCCTGTTGTTTGCTAACAGTGGGTTTCTGTCCATCTAGATTATTTAAAACTATAGAGAATAAGGGGAATGTTCTGCAGGGAACACTGGTGCTCTGGTGGGAAAAAAGAAAAAAATAAAGACATCATTAAGATGACTACTAAGTCTTTTCTATGCTCTGGAATGCACCAGGATAACTGCTTTTCCTAAGTAACTCCCGTTCCTAAGAAGCCTGATCTTGACATAATGGGGCTTTGCTATTAACTACCCCATTCTGATACTCTAGTATATCAGCACATCACGAAACAAAAACTGACAAGGAGATGTGTTTCTAAACATAAAAGGGACACATGTGTATATTCTGATCTTCTATGCACCTTACCGCGTTTTGCACAGGGAATTTCCTTGAAAAAAATACTGTAGAGAAAAACCCCAATGAACCAACAACAACAACAAAAAAAAAAAACAATCCAAAACCACAAACAAAAGCAGATAGGAGAATGGCTATTAAGTCATTTTTTTTTCAGCACAGTACCATAGTCATAGAAACCATAGAGTTATAGTCCCCAAATTTGTCTGTGTGTTCCTACTAATTATTTTGTTCTATGAATTGACTTCTTATACCAGGTGAGGTACCATGCGTCCCTACAGTCTTTTACAAGGTGAGATACAGATCCACATATTTAAGTCTGGAAAAAAGAAGCCAATCTGTCAAACCAACTGCCAAAAAGATCAGTTCTTGGTTTATCTGAAGAACTCCCCATAAACAGATCACATCCTGAGCAGAGCTGTTCTTCAGCTCCAAAACCAAGACCAAGATCAAGCACAGAAGTCATTCAATGCTTCATGCAAATTCACTTAATTCATCAGATGACTCACAGACTGGCATCACAAATATTTATCAGTATTTACCAGAGCTGAGTTACAGCCTCTGTAAGGATCCAGCTATGACCGCCACTGTGTTCAGTATGAGGCTGCTAATACACAATATTAACAGTGTGTGGGTAGTGGTCTGTACTGCTGCACAGGCTGCATTTCATCCTTTCAATTGCATGTTAGGTCATCTGGTACTGTTCCTGCTCCCCCCTTGTATAACAATAATTGTATAAACTCTCAAAAAACTGCATGTCTGAACATGCCCATCAACAAAACCTTTCTCTGAATCTCCCAAACAATATACATAGAGAACTCTTAGATACTGCATTGAAATACCTCAGTATCAGCTCCTATGAAATTCTTCACTTACTATTTTCCCACAGTCACAGTGGGAAAATGTGTCTGACTCTGCAGTCAGCTCAGAAGTTAGACTATTCTTGATGAATTAGTCCCAATTCATTTCCATCTTACACATGGAATTAAACCCAGAAAAGCCATTGTCCTGTGAGACACAACACCCTTTTCCCTACAGTACAGTTTTTACTGCTACAGAGTACAACATATGTATTTTGTGACAAACATGTAGAATGTTAAATGAGACTTGAATGAATAATTCTCCTTCTATACTTCATTAATTAATCAATTTTCAAGCAGATAAGTAAATGTTAATAGCAAAGGTTTAATGCCAGTGCATAATAAATAAACTTAAATATCACCAGCATATATTTTGAAACATCAAAGGAAGGAAAGGAAAAAGGAATTGTGAAAGTGAGCAGTTTGAAAGAAAATGAAGTTTAGGTGACCTAATTAAAGGCTTTTCCTCAGCTACAAAAAGACATCAAAGTGCTGCTTCTGAAGTTCTTTTGCCAAACCAACAGCCTCAAATTAAAAGACTGCACTAATTTCAAGGAATGAGTCAGAGAACTACTACTGTAAGAGCCTTCAGTCCCTCTGTGTTGCCACAGAAACAGAACATTATGGCTAGTTTATAATCCAAGCACTCCATTTATACAAGAGAATTTATTTTTCATTTTCACCTTTTCATTTACTCATCCAGACA
Source organism: Pogoniulus pusillus (assembly GCF_015220805.1). Taxonomy (NCBI): domain Eukaryota; kingdom Metazoa; phylum Chordata; class Aves; order Piciformes; family Lybiidae; genus Pogoniulus; species Pogoniulus pusillus. Next base: position 6,035,572 of record NC_087285.1, on the reverse strand, counting down.
TATAAGAAAGCCTCTCAGAAATTCTTCTGTGATTGACAGATGAAGTTTGGATGTCAAACGATTCTTGGTTTACATTGTTCTTTCTTAATGCTTTCTAATGCAAAAGGAAGCGGCAGTTGCAACTCAGAATGACTGAACTGTCTCTGTCAAAGATGAGCTCAGGTCCCCTGCAGACAGAGCGAGATAAGCAGCAACGTGCAGGGCAAATGCAGGAAGACACAGGAATATTTAGAACACATCTTGGGTTATCATCCAGGTTTGAGATACGTGAGGTCCAGATCAGAACTGGTCACAGGTCCCAGTTCTTGTTAAGACCAACAGGTTTCAAGAAGTACCACCAGATGGAAGTCTGGACCAGTGTCACAGCCCAGGCAAAGCACAGCTCTCACAGAGATGCAACGCTGAGTTGAAAAGCTGTGTGTGACTTTCTGTTCCCACCTACACTGGCCAACTGCTGATTAATCATCTTCCTCATGTAGCTTGATGGGCAGATGCTCCACAGTGGGGACACACGTATCTACATCTCCTGGGGTTGCCAAGGGAGGCAAGCTGAGACTCATTGCACAGAGCGTGCAGGGCAGCCACAGGAAGCAGAAGCACCCCAGCACCAAATTCTTCTGCCCCCCACGTTACCTCTGCCACTAAGATTACTTTCCTGGTTTTACTGGCTTTGTACTGAACCTGGCAAAATCCAATTCCTAATATTAGCAGATAAAATTTGGGAGAGATGAGCTGATGTCAACTCCACCCAAAACAGTTCCTTTCAAGGTAAAATTGGCATAAGCTTTTGTTTCGCTCACCCTGTGTACACTTTGCTATAAAGGGAATAAAGTGTAGATTCTACACAAATTCAATATGTACACTGTGCTCAGAATATAAGTTAATCAGGTTGAGTACTACCTTCTTGGAAACAGCTAGAAACATGCCTTGTTTCTATGGCTTTTAATGAATATTCTAAGCTGAAGAAATGCATAAACATAAGGGTAATTTACATTGCTAAAGTTAATCAGTTTTCTTATACATTTTATGCATCTGCATGATTTTTCATCTGTATTGCATAAATGTACCTTCTCCTAGTTTTTAATATGCATATGTACATCCAAACACTCCACTCCTAGTGCCTTTCTACTTTTACAAACCTGTAGAACCACGCCTGTCTCAAGAGTTGAGAATTCTGCTGCTTACAAGAAAAATGAACAGCAAAAGGTTGTAAAATACTTACAGATTCAAGGCGGCATTTAACTTCGATGTGAGCTTGCCCTTTGTAACTCAGTTTTTCTATCAGTACAATGATAATAGAAGAATCTCCTTCACAAGCTGGCATATAAGCAAATGTCCAACACAAAGGACAACTCCATTAAAGAGAATGGTTTTGTACATACAAATGTTAGGTATGAAATTTGACAAGGGTACTGCAAATCTTCAGTGATTAGCATTTGCAAAGGTCCCTGTGATGCAAGGATGAAAGGTCTTCATTATAAAACAAAATGCATATTTGTTGTTAACATCATTGTACGTTTAAAAGCTTTCTCAGTCCACTCTAACTAGATACTAATGAAACTTCAAACATTTCTCTGGTTTATTCCAGCACAAAACCAAGGACATTCAAATTGTCTGTTGGCAGGGTCAAGAGAATTAGATACCTAACAAAATAACTTATGCTTGTTTTCTCAAAAGCATTGACCTCTACCTGATACTGCTTAAACCACTACATATCCAAGTTAACTGCAGTTAAGTCTCCACCTAGTGTACATGGTAGAAATGAGAGTAATATTAATTTCACCTCTTACTATGCAACATTTCATTATTTACAAACTAACAGAAGAGATTTAATAATATAATTTGGGAACTCAAGCACACCGCTTAGTTGAAGGGACTTTTAGATCAGTGAAGCTGCTATTAAAGTGCCATCAAAGCATTTTTGACTCCATAGAATTAATCATGAAATCTGTTCCTGCCAGTTCACTTATCATATCCGAAATATTAATTTTGAGCAAAATTAAATTGGACACCTACCGACAGCAACATTTTGCCCTTCAGAACTCCCCTTCACATTGATTTATTAACGGCTGCCAGAACAGTGTACCAGAGCAATTTATTACTCCTTTCTCGATGCTTCTCTGTGCTTACAAATAGTGCTCCAGAGTGAAAGGTGCTACCTGACAGCATTCTGACAAAGGTGCATTTTTCAATTTACATAATGTTCCTCAGATTTATTAGGATGTAAGGAAAGGAATTTCATTTTACCATCAGTGGGAATGGGTGATTCACACAAAGAAAATCGGAGTGGAGATTCATCAGTACATGGTGTGATTTCAGACAGGAGAGTTAGCAAATTATTTTGTTTCACTCATCAGCATCATTTTGCTTGCATGAGAGACAGCCAAAGACATTTGTACAGAGTGTTAGGTAGAACCGGTTCTGCAGATGCAGTGCCAGCCCAAAGGCAGCAATGGCATACATGCACATATGTCTTTCTGCTTTGCAGAAATGCCACATTAGAAAAGCACTTTTCATTGGGTGAAAAGCATTGGGTGCCTGGAAGCAGATTCCAAGATTCTAATTGAGGAGCTTTTAATTCCTTTCTGTGGAAGTACTGCATTCTTCCTGTTTTTCCCATTTCTGTGGCTGCACAAAGTACAAGCGAACTCACTGTAACAGATACTGTTTCACTAACTTGCTCCATGAGGGAAAGACAATTGATAAATACAATGGCTCCTGCATGTTAATATTCCTGGCTCAAATCCAACTATTCAATCTATGTGCTTATTTTTAAGCCTGAATAGTCCCATTAACTTCAATCGGGCTGCTTGCGTTCTTAAGCAAAACAGGTGTTTAAGCACTTTGCTGGATCAGAGCCTATGAATGCACATCTGCAATTTTCTTTGGCTCAGTTCAAGGTTCCTTACTAATGATCACACATTTATCTATGAATTCCTCTTGTTTACACTCGCACAAGAATTCAGCCTTTGCAACAGGCTACCTGAAACTTTTAAAAGAAACTGTGTTTGTAATCAGAGACAAAACTGTCTAAGCAGCAGTATAAATTTGTATACATATGCTGAAGGAACACAGTACCTGGAAGTGTAATAGGAGAAAAGAATACACAGTTAGACACTAATAGAAAGGAGGCTCCTGGCAATGCACTGGAAAGCAGAACAAGTTAAACACGCAGAACTAAAGCCACTCCAGTTGTGGCTAGAAAAACACCATCAATAGGTATCAGAAAGCAGTCTCTTAAAACATGAACATTAAAAGTGAAAAACTTTTAATGAAGTCCAGCAGTTGTCAAGTCTTAAAATTCTTTAAATACAAAGCCTCCTGTCTTTCTAGAACCACCTATGGAGAACCTGCTGCTAGCAGTTCTTTGCATCCTTGAACATAGTCAAGACAAACATTTCAAATTCCATGTGAAGCTCGAACAGATCCTTGTTTACAGAACATGAAAATTCTCATGTCCAGCGCCATGGCATTTCTACATATCTATGCAGTATGCTATGCCATTTTCTACTCTGCACTGATAGTTCTCATTAACAGCTAAAGTTTTCTCCCTGGGAATGTTTTTACGTTCTTTCACCAGACTTCAACAACCTACCATGAGCCAACATTGTCAGAGTTGAGTTAGTTCTGTCATATTTTGAGGTTTTGTATTTTTGACCCTAAATCTGAGCTGTTTGACACTGTTCTCTGTGTCTCAAAGAAAGCAAAAAGAATGCACATACACTAACACCCCTAAAGTCACATCCTGATTTTACCTAACATCACAGTTTTGCCCAGAAAGTGTGAATAAGACTGTATATGACAGGAAATGGGCCGGGGTGAATGAATCTCTGGGTATTTCCCCAACTGATTGTGAACATGGCAAGCAGAAATCACATTTGTAATGGAGGAAAAGACTGAAGAAACAGCTTCTTTTGAATTGAGATATATATTAAAATATGCTCCTGAGCCTAAAGAGTTATCTAAGTTTACAATGAAGCTCTATTCCAGTATTCTGATTTGTCTTTTGGAAAGGCACTTCCTATTAAAAATTCCAAGTGCAGACTTCAGAATACTTTCCTCTGTAATCATATTGCCAGCAAAAAGCCCATTTTTGTAGACTTCACAAAGTTCAGGTACTTTTGACCTTGCACTTATTTCAGGAAAGTTAACTGTCACAATAAAAGCAGAATGAAAATTAGTACAGTGTGGGAGAGCAAAATGGAAGTGTGCATTACACTGTACTCAGGATTAGGAGTGGCTCTGCCTAGTTTATCCCCATTGCAATGTCTGTTTTCATGACTTGTGGTCTTCCACATTCAGTTTCAAAAATTGTTTAACCCCCTTCCTCCTTTAAGTTCTTTCTACCATCTAGAATAATTTACTCATTTCTTCAATAAATACTCTGTTTTTTTATTTTGTAGTTTAGTAGTCCCTTTGTTATGACTACAGTGATCCTAGATATTTATTATGTTCTTATTTTTATCACCATTTTGGCAGATTGTTTCTATTTATTCAGTTTAATCTTTCTCTTAATTAGCCTTTGTAATTAATCAGTCATTTTTTATTACTTTTTTCTGACCTACCTCCACTTTTATGAAGAATTGTCCAAGTAGCATTTACAATTTAGGACTCAAATGTACCAAGATAAGATTAAAAAACCCACAGTACTTTTCAATTACTTGAGTTTCTTTTTACTAGTCATATGAGTTAATTATTTTTCTTATTTAAATATCAGAAGCCAAAACCTCATTGAAAATTAGAAGCGAGACTCATAATAGCATCAGGAACATTGGGCTTTCAAGAAACAAGTAACACTGTAACGATTTTGAATTTTGTATGCCAAATCCAAAGCAAGTCAAAGCAAATTTGGCAATTTAGTCTTTACCTTTATTCCATTCCTAATCTATTACATAATAGTCCATTAACTCTTCCTTGACAGGCCCTTCCCCATTATTTGACACACAGTTCACAGTGTAAAATCACACTGGCTTCACTATCTCATCTCCTTTGTGTTGAAGTACTGCTCTCTTACTACATTAAACACTAGCTTTTCTGTTTGCACACTAGCTAGGTGACTTTATTTATGTTTTTTGTCATGCTTCTAACTGCAAGAGTTTTAAGTTATCATTTGATCTCACAGGTATTCACAGTTCTTCCAAAATGTAATATAACCTGCAAATTTATTTGCTATGCTGCTTACTGTGCCTTCCAGATTATTGAGGTGTTAAATAAAACCAGATCTAACAATAAACTCAGAGATATCTCCCTATAACTCAATGTATCTATTTACCAACTTGCTTGACAGATAATGCTCATATCTAAGATAATTTGAACTATTTTTTTGCCAAGTAAGCTATGGAAACCTAAGATATTAAATTCTTCTCCTGGACATAACTGTACAAATATAAAACATAAAAGCAATGTAGCATATTAGGGATCGTTTTTGATATAGATTAATCATTGCTACTGATCTTCCTTTTATTACTAGACCTATACATATTTTATAGATACATGTATAGTAACACTAGGAAACTTGTTGTTTCCTTAACAGGTCCACAACACTTAATGCTTTCAAACATCTTTATACACTGCTGGAATCTAATTTATCAGACAAATACTACAGTATGTATGTGCTAACAATGTATAAATGAAGAGCAGATGAGGCACAGTATACCACAATCAAAAGGAAATAAAGAATACAATAACCACGTGGGGACTAAAATAAGCCCAAATGACATTTCCAATGTCTTGAAGACAATTGAAGCATGAGAGAATGGTCCAATTTTACACAGGAAGTGCCCTCACCCTACAGTAGGAGGAAGACAAGTATTCTGCACTATCAGGTCACTCTTTTCCTCCTCTTTTAAAGCTTTTTGTGCTTTGGTCCCTCATCTATCCATCAAAATTAAAAGGAATCAAGCCAGGATCCATCACTGAGACAATCTTCTCCCTCCTTCATTACAATCAAGCAACTGCCTGTCTCCATGCTTTAATGGACTCTGCCTCCTTCAATACTGGGGGGAAAAATCCTGCCTAACTTGTTTCAATCTTCTTTAAGCTACTGGCTTCAGTTCACACATAGGGATGAATCTGGCTCAGAATGCCCTGCCCCCAGTTCTTATCTAGTTATCTTCCTTAAGAAAGAATTTTTACTGGAAAAGTTGTTTCAGCAGGGGTTGAGCAGTGCAACAGTGACATCCGATGGCTGGCTATATCAGTCTCCAAAGAGCTTTCCTGACTTGTCAGTGGCCTCCTCCACCTTGTTAAAGGCAGCTGCTGATAGCTCAGCACTAGCTGCCTTCAGTGCTTTTTATTAATTTTGCCTCTACATTAAAGCTACCTATGCAGTTAGCTCCATGGTTGCAGTGCCCTAGGAATGACCTTCAAAAGCAGTCCTAGGCACACACTGACTTGCTGAGATCTCCCCGCGTTGCCTGCTAACAAGGGGGTCTCAGAAACTGCAGATAAGCAGGTATTTTTTTAACTTCTCATTTGTAGCTGGAAGCAAGCAAGGTGCATGTGAGGCATGTTTGTGGTGAGGTGAACATAGCCTCTCAGGAGACTGACGCATTTCTTCATATATCAGAAAGGTAATTAGATCCTAGCAGAAACACTCCTGGGTATGTGTATGGCAGTACCTTGTATGCCAAGAGAGTGAAAAGGTTATGAGAAATGTTAAATGCAGAATTGCTATTTAGTTTAAAGGGATCTAAAATTTACATTCCTCAAATCAGTGACCACTCAGCTCCAAGGCTAAGTGAACAAAATATTTTTTTTTCATTAGTTGAAATCTGAACTCTAAATTCTTATTAATACCTGAAGTAAGGAGTTGGCTTCTACAGCTTGATGTCAGCAGGTTTTATTATGCAGCATTTATAGTATGCCTATTTAATGCTGTTTTGCAACACAGTGTGGCAAGGAGTAAGTAGGTTTTATTATTCTGTGGGCTTTCACTTGGAGTACCTTATTCTGATGTTCCCCAGGGTGGCTATGAAACTCCTTTAGCTTGACCATATAGTACTACTCTTATACTTTCTCCCTGTAGGCATAAATTATTCAGTCTTGACTGAACAGTTTGGTAAGTTGGAAAACCTTCCTCAGCATCAAACAAATCCAACAATAAGACCAAATAAGAGCAGCCCAAATAAACTAAGCACTGCATGATTAAAATGAATGCACAACACCAAACTCTTTCAAAGCTGTAAGACAAAAGAACCAGAGACCATCCTCATTCAGTATTCTGCAATTTAATATATGCACCAAACTTAAGACCAAAAGGCCAAAAACTACAAGTACTTTATGTCAGGGATAAAGCTGAGCTGCAGCTAAAGTCTTTGCTGTTAAAGATCCATTTGAACAAGACATACTTTTATACACAGCACCTCCATTTCTTTACCAAATAGTGTTGGTTGCCTTAAGCATTGTTATTAGCCCATGTAGACAGAAGCCTGAAATATCGACAGCTGTGTTCTTTTCTAACCTATTTTTATTCTATTTGTAGGGGAAAATCACCATAAGGAACAGACACTCTTTCCACAGATTATCAAGAGGACTGTGAGATATGTGGAACTACCCATTTTCACTTTATAGGCTTTCCCTTGAATGGAGAATACTCTCCAAATTACACACACCTTTCAAACTCAAGGTAAGACTGAAGTGAAGGATGTTTACCGTTTTCCTTACTTCCCTCACCTCTCACTTTTTCTTATTTGTCTGCTTTATTCTGTTGTTTCTACTAATGAATCTTACTTTGCCCAAGTCTTATTGTCATTGTGTTGAAACTACACAAAAGTGCCTCAAGCTGCTAAACAGCTTGCAAAATACACAAACATTTAAGACTTTAGTCTGAATACTAAATCATGATTTCCAGGAGAGAACAATGTGGAGTTTTCTGCTTTAGTGCCTTCTTTTGAACTGTATGTCATTTCTGCTTTCAAATTAATCTGACTGTGGAATACTGGTTGAGTATACTTTTATTAGAAGACACTCCAAATATTTAGACAGTTATTTGAATCATGTTTTGGCAAAATGATTATGCTTGTCAGTCTGAAAACATACAATTTCCATATTTCCCTTACATTAACCCTCTTTAACAAAGAATTATTAAAATCTTAAATGCTATTTACTCTTTTTTTTTTCCTTCCCTCCCTCTCTGGCATGCATACGTAAAAGATGCCCTAATAAAATATTTGGGATACATTAAGGAACATCTGAACTGCAGTTGCAATTCTAGGGTAGTCACAAGCCTGTCATTAAAATGCGCAGCACAGTGCTAGTGCAGCTGTATACAGCTTTTATTATTCAGACTGCTAAATGGATAAAACATATTTTTAATTTAATGTAAACTGTGCTGCTAGAAACACGAGCATATGAGGCTTTTTTATTTCCTCAGGAGATGCCCAGATCCTTGAGCTCAATGATAACTTCTCTTGGCCAAGGGCCAATCTAGATTTATTGTAAGAGTCCCTGTGCTGCCTCTCCAGACACACATTTTGTAGTACTTGAAGAAGCTGCTCTCAGCCTCTACCACTGTGTTTTATTAACATGTGCCTGTTCATATTTTCAGGATCTAACTCTATATTCCATAGCTAGGTTATAGGCAGAAGCACTTAGACTAGCAGTCAGCTTGGATATCAATGGAGTAGGCTTTCACAGAGACACAGCAGAGCCCAGGACATCACTTCTGAGTTACAGAACAAACATGTGCCCAACTCTGCCACCTTATCAATATGCTGCTCCTTTTATTAATGTCCTGAGGAGTTCACAACAGTTAAAACTCCCTCCTACAAAGCTACAGTCTCCATATTGACTGAATTCTGGTTGACCAGCTCATAAACAGCCTTTGATGCTAACTTGATGTTTCAAGCACTAGTCTATGTTACAAGCTACTGGTCATTGATTACTTCTAATCACAGCCTATGCAATCATCTCTATTTTTTTATTTTGAATTTAATGTATCAGACCAACAATAAAGCAGAAGAAATGCTTCAAAGTCCACACACAAGTCATTTGGAATAGGTTGCTGGAATAATATGAAGATCTATAAAAGCACACTAGAAGACCATACAGAAATGTACTTTGAGAGACCACCACTCAAAGAGTTTGGCACATACATTCCTCTTTATGGCAGTCTTGTTAAAGAAAAGCAACAGAAGATAATAGTGCAGACTATAAAAGGCAGTCAGTAAAGCCCACCAGCCAGATGAGCCATCAGTATGAGCAAGTAAAGGACTTAGCCTTAAAAGGATGTAAGTCCTTTACCAGATTTCAGCCCTCTGTAAGCTAAGCAACAAGGTATTTTGTGGCCCACTGCGAGCCCTTCTATTGAGGTGGCAGTGGAGTCTCATTATCACCATGGGCTGTAAAAGTCCCTCTAATTAGCTAGTCACCAATGCTCTACCAAAGGGTATTTTGGAGTAGATATATTCTAATTGTCTCTGTTGGGTATCTACAGTGATTCCATAGAAAACAACCTTCACACAGGGTACTCTCAGCTTGGAGGCATTCCTGTCTGCTCTCTCACTCATTCACAGCATTTTAAGCCCGGATGCCACATAAAGCCAAGATGGACACGCTACGATTAAAGAGAGAATAAAAATGAAATGAACCAATAGACCAAGGTTAAAAACTGGAAGTAGCAACAGCTAATTAGTTCCATAGTTGAAAGGAGAGAAGCCATGGTGGTTCTGTTCAAGGAGCTACTGCTGCTGTTAGAATATGCTGGTATTCCAATGATCTGTTTCTATGCTACTGGTTTTTTTAAATGTGAAAATGTACATTTTATTATTGATTTCCAGTTGCTACACATTCAGTGTTTCTCAATCTTTCTATAGCAATCTGCTGCTAGTCACTCTGACATCTATGATGCCAAAGTCATCACCTTCTACCACAAGAAAAAGGTTCTGTAATGCAAAGTAAAAGAGTAAGGGAAATCTAACATGACACTATAGAGATGTATTTATGGAGGACAAAAAAACTGGTTACTTAGAAAAACCCTTATGCTACTGTGTTTGCAGAATGCAGGGATCTTGGCCACAGGTTCTTAAGCTCATAGGGTAATGTCTTCAGAACTGAAAAATTATTTCATATGATTCACACATTTGGGGAAAAAAACAACAAACAACTAAGCTAAATATACTGTCATATACATAACACGAAGTCCAAATGGCTCACATTCAAGGCTCTTCCCCTAGGATATGTTATCATCTGCCTGCTGACAGGATTCCAAGTGCATTTGAGAAGAGTTACCAGCCTCCTTCTTAAAAAAAAAAATGGCAGTGCTTCTCTAAGCTCTCTGACACTGGACATCACTGGCCACCAGGCAGATTCTGCTGTAGACTAGTCTAGGTTTTAGCAATTTTGATCCTGCTGTGAGTTCCCTTGACACATTATCGATGTCAACCAACTAGCCCATAGCCACAGATCAGCCATTTGGAGCAGTTTTATGCTTCTATTCTGGAAGCGAAGTCTTTCTTTTCTGAGGTTGAATAGCCATTCCTCTGCCCTACCTCTAGTAAGGCTCCTGGCCACATATATCTGCTGCATCCCAGCTTACTCCTATTTACAGCAGGACAATTCCAAAAGCTTTCTTGTTTACCACATGCAATTCACCTTTTTTTTTTTTTTTTTCTGACTGAGAAGATTTCATTCACTTTCTTATGTTTGAAGGTTACTGGAGTTGTTATTCACTCACATTTCACAGATTCATGCATGACTTAAAATGTTGATAGCAAATGCAAATCACAGCTGCATATTTTCATGAATTTATTGCTTTTAATCAGAAATGAGACTTCAATGTCTGGAGATTTATCTTGATATTTCATCATTAAGTAAGGATGCATCTTAATGAAAAATCACAGGATGGTGAAAACACTGGTTGAAAAGTTACTGTTTTCTATCAACACAATGATCTTCCATCTCTCCTCCAATTCAGATGTCTAGACATATGGAAAAACAAAACAAAACAAAACAACAAAAACAAAACAAACAAACAAAAAAAAAAAAAAAAAAAAACCAAAGATAGTATCCCAAACAATGTCCAAGTTCCCTTCATCTCTGAGAATCATGTCTCCCTTCACTGAAGCAATTAATGTTCCTCAGTATCTTATTAAGGATACAGGTAACAGAGTTTCTCTTTTTTTTGTTGCTTTTAGTCTTGCTGATAGGTTATTTACATTCTGTTCAATAAATAATATCAAGATTTGAAAGTTGAGCTGCCTGAGGGCACTTTTTGCTAACAGAGATTTTCAAATGTACAACTTGTTTTTTGACTTTGAATAACATCCAGAGAGATAACTGTGTTTTATAAATTACCCATGTGATGTGTGTGCCTAATCAGTGGGGCTCTCAAGAAGTGTCTGCATTTTCTGTTCTATGTACTTGCTACCCACATTTTGATTGCTCTTTATGATCTTTTTGAACATGCCACTCTGATACCAACTAACCAGTTTTCTGGATTAGGACCAAAAGAGTCGGAGTTCACAATGTCAACACAAAGAGAAACACTCAAAGAGAATTAAGGTGAGAAATCAGTGCTTAAGAATCACAGTGCTGCTGTAACTCACCAGTGGCTACAAGGGCTAGCCTCTGGGTGGCTTGCTGGGTGTGTTGCAGGGACTATATTGTGGAATGCCCCAAGATGAGTGGGATTTGCTGCCAGACCAACTGTTGTCACTGTTTATTAGAGCCATTTTTCCTTAGCCAGTGAACTGAAAACGACAAGAAAATCATCACAGTTGTCTGAGAATATAAGCCACCAGAGCAAGCAGTCCTTCTCAACAGCATTAGGGGGAAAAAAAAAGGTAAAACAAAAGGCAGTCATTAAGCCTGTTTACCACAGCTGGAACTGGAACTGGTTCTCTTTCTAAATTGCTACTCAAAACAATGAAAAAGCCTAACTGAGTAAGAGGTAGCTACAGTAGTGAAATTGCAAATGGCTTGGAAAGAGGGCTTGTCAGAGGAAACAATCTTCTCTTGTGGTTTATAAGAGTGGACAACCACCCCTGAACACTGACATGACAAACTGCACTTCCTTCCCAAATCAGGGGTTAAGATAGACCTTGTGCAGAAAGCTACCAGTCAGGACTTCTGCCCAGCTCCCCACTTTTGCCTGGAGTCCTCTACTTCTCCCAGCAGGCCTGCAACAGTGCTGCCTTGTGTCATGCAAAAATCGTGTTGGTGTTGCACAGCATTTGTACACCACAGGTTACCACACCCTCCCACTCCTCAAGCCATCAGTGTAAACAGAATACAGGAAGCCCATCTGAGAGAGGGACATATCTACAGGAAGTGTTTCAGAATTGTCCTTATGAGTTGCTCCCTGATAGACCACCACAAGACTCATGTTTACTTTTTGGGGCCAATACAGCTCCTGACAATTAAACAAGAACAAGATTTTACATTAGCACCAAGATACTAGAAAGATATCATGAAAACCTTTTGCTCTTCTCCCCTGCTGGGTTCCTTCCTATCATTAGCCTGTTGCATTCTTGTCTTTCCTCCTCCCCCTTCCCCATTAGTGCAGTTACAATGAGAAAGCTCTAACTATAATAATGCTACACCTAGATAAAGTGGTAAATGGCACAGGATTACTCATATTATATCTTCAAGTGTTCAAGACTTAGGCACTGCAATGCTCATAAATAACACTTCAGGCAATTCTGCCAGAGGTCCTTAGCTCAATATGACATAATTGCACTCTAGCAGGTGCACTACTTAGCCTGCAACCATTTCAGAGAACTGCTAAAAATTAAAATAGAAAAAATAATTTCAAAATTGACTAGCTCACACAAAGGTTTGTACTTTAAAAATATAGCACTACACTCTAATTCAGGTATTCCTGAAGCAAAGAACCACCAAGATGGTGAGCTACCATTTCCTTGCCTAAACATATGCTAAGCCACAGAAATGGAAATTAAAATCATAAAATTAGTGTAAAAGTAGGACTTTTTAAAATAGAAAAACCTTGCTGTGATAAACACTCAATTGAACCCAGACTGAATTAGACAAGCACAAACTGTTATGCAGAATGAGGAACACAGTGATAAAGCTTCATTGAGCAAACATTGAGCAAAGACAAATATTACAAAGTCAAAGAATGCAAGATATTATATCTAATATGTCTTTGTGAACTTTTAATTAGATTGAAAACAGATAGCACCAAATAGTTGCTCAAAAAACACATTTTGCAGAGATGGTCCAAGTATATTTAATCCTTTAAGATTTCCTAAGAAGCTCAAATATGTATTCAAAATTTTAAACTCTCTCAGCTAAATTTCTCAATCTAGACAGCCCTGAAATCAAAACAAAATGAATTTTGGAAGGTTTCTTTCAATACATTGTCATTGTCCTCCCTACAGAAGTAATTTCTTTACAGAGATTAAAATCTGAATATTACATTATGCCTATAATGTCTAGCAACTGGTTTACTTAAATGCTAACTGTGAACAGCAAGGAAACTTTTCAAGAAGAAAGAACAAAAGAAACAACCAGGAAATGAAAGTGATCAGCACAAGACTGTCTGGAAATATATTAACTCACCTGTATTTCTGTTTCTGAAACTAGCTGACAATCACCTGCTGTTAGGCCAGCTAAGAACTGCAAGGTTTCAAAAAGCATAATTCATTACTTCACATTCTTTGTAATTACCTTCTAGAACTCTTCCAATTTTCCTTTTTGACCTACAATTTCATTGTGTCACAGGTTTGATGATCCACTTTTCATCGGTGGCTTTTAGCAGAAACTACTTAAGCTTGGCATAAGTCAGGTCTAGCCTCTCCCAGTTGTATGTATGACTGGCCCCACATTTATTTGAGCTTGGTCTTGGACTGAGTTTTTGCCTCTGGAATATCCCTCCCTTTGCTACAGACAACAGATCCCTTCAGCACCCAGAGGCAAGGCTTTCCCAACCCACTCCAGAGCTAGAGTCACAGCAAGCCTCCCTGATCCCAGTTGTTTTGAAGGAGAGCAAAATAATTTTTAATTGGCCTCAAGATTTTCCCTGTTAAGCAAAACTGATAAATCTACATCAGTTTCTGCTAAATCTGTGGCTGTTCTTCCCTTCAGACTCCACATTCCAGAGCTAGCCTCTGACAGTGCTTGCTAGCAAGGTGTGGTCACCCCCTCTCCACAGGCTCTTGAGGACCATTCCCAGCTCACACAGCACTTGTCCATCCTGTCCCACAACTGCTTCCTTGTCGTCCATTTCTTTGATGCACAAAGCAAGGTGTTACTTAAATAGCCCCCACCAGCCATCCACAAGATTTCTTATCATTTATCTAGTCAGACAAAACTGTCATACCCCACACTGCTATTTAAATATTTCCATCAGATAATGACTGAGTAGTCCTTGAAATTGTACCCATTATGCTTCCAGCTCCCATTTGCCACCTGCAGTCATCATCTTTGTCCATCTGCACTCATCATAGTTGTTCATCTTTGTCAAATTGATAGCAAACACTCTCGAAAGGAACAATGCACCAAGCAGAACTGTAAATATGAGAAACAAAAGCAGAGCGCAGGGGGTGTTTCTAACAGAATTCAGGTGCAGAAGTTATTAATTAGCTACATAGATAGGGCACAGGTGATTCAAAGTACAATTTAAATAACTGGCACAATGCATCTGCTTGATGCATTTGAGAATTATGTCCCCCTACCTTTTCATTAAAGCACTAAATAACACAGAATTATTTAGGAAAGCATATTCATTAAATTCTACCATACCATGAGAATCAGGCTTTAACCAAAGTATTTAGAATAAAATATTCATATTTCAGTTGATGCAGGCAGTAAATTTTGACAGCATCCAATCTCTGGGACTACCATATCACTACTCAAGGCCCCAGAGCAGCAATGGTAATTGTTTCTTTTTTAAAGCAGTGCTTAAAAAAAATGGCTTTAATTTGATGAAATTAAACTTAATGAAGGTGATTTAGCCTATAAAGTTAATAACCACTTTGGTGTCACTGTTTCAAAGGTTTTGGAGCCTTTCCATTCTGAGGCAGAAATCCAAACTTTACAGACAAGGGCACGTCAGTGTTTCTCTCGCTATCAGTTCTCCAGATAAAGGAGTAGATGCAGTGTCTGATTCACAGGCATGCTGCTTTTCCCAATTGCTTTATGATAAATACAATCTTCCTCTTCTTGGACTTATTTGTAGATAAGCCTCTATTCCATGTACGTATCTGTGTACTCTCCAGGCTCCCCAGTGTGTATTTCTGTGCATTCTAGAGCATCTTAAAGAAAGAAAGGTCTATTAAAGCCCTCATCTACTGGGCTGAGCTTTCCTCTGCACTCTCAGGGCCTGATCTTAAGTCCCCACTAAATCAACAAGAGCATTTCCAGTAAATGTAATATGTATTCAGTCAGGTCCCTGTTTATTCACCCCTGGTCCCCAATTATTCAGCCTACAGAGGATACATGCATTACAAAAGCAAAACACACAATTCCAACAGGGACAAATTATTTTCCTCCACTTTAAATTATCTTCCTGTGATAAATGCAGCCTGAGACTTCTGTAGTCAAAAGGACTGCCCAGAGACTTCTAAGCTGTTTCACTTTTTTTCTGGCAGCCAAAATACCCAGAGATTGTGAGTGCTGAAACTACAATGAGAATGTCCATGTGTTTTAAAACAGTGTTCTGCATATTGTCTGAAAGCAATTTCTTTTCATTACATTCATATTGTTAGTGATAAACAGAAAATAAGATCTGGAGACAAGGTAGATTATTTTTTTGCTCCTTAGGAAAGAAACTTGGCCTTGTGAATATAGTTACTCAGGATCACGCACGAATGTATCCACAATATCCTCCCCCTTGAGCAAAACAGGGTAGCACACCAGCATGAGGAATCATGAAAACCCAGTATTATGAACAATTAGCAGTAAACAATAACTGCTAAGGACAGTGACTACATGCAGCAGATACAAGGCAATTCGTGTAAAGTGTCAGAACCCTCAGTTTTCCACCTAAATAGTAAACTCAGTACCCTGTTTAGGCTTTCTCACATTTTTATTCTTCCTTTCCATGATTTATGTTCTACTTCTTGGCTACTCACTAAAATACTCCTCAAGACAAATACATAGGGGCACTTTCATCCACCAGACCCAGTTCAGAGCTGTTAGATCTCATCTCACATTTTGGTGCTTTTCCTTGCTCCTATCAACTGCCAGCAAATATTTCCAAGTGGGTGGGTTTTGGTTGGTTTTTTTGTTTGTTTGTTTGTTTGTTTTAATGCATCAGAAGGGTTTAGTTCATGGAATATATGACATTTTGATAAACATAATAGTTTTAAATGTTTTAAAGCCTTGTTTATAATGCTAATGAGGTCATACAACAGAGAAATTGTAATTATAATGAATTTCTTTAAAGTTACATTGCTTGGAAAATAAAATATTTTCCCAGATTTGCCAGTTGAAAAGCAAAATTTTAATACACTAAATGCAAGCCTTTAGTACAAACAGACTTCCTGACAGATTTATGTTCAGGATAAAAAAATGTTACCTGTCAAACACAGCTATAAAAAATTAAATATCTGCTTAATGTGAGGCTTCGAGAAATGTGAATGTAGCATTCATTATCATAAGCACGGTAGTATGATCAAATTATGTATTCTGTACTAAGTTTGTCAGATAACACAATTTGAAAATGGCATAACTAAATCAAATATGTTCTACTTATCTGTTGAGTGATAGTGAAAATGCACATAAAAAGGCATCTTTGCAGTCAATTTTCAGATACTGCAACTTTGCAGTTTTATTTTAGAATTTTATCATTGGTTTATCAACCTGTTTTAGAGATTTTTCCAACAGGAAGGTGTCTTCATACCCAAACACAAGCAGAAGAGTTGTTAGGTGAATCATCTTTATCTTTATTTCACACACACTGTCAAAGGGCTCAACTTTTTCCGTGATCATTTGATTTGTAATTTAGGAAAAAGTAAAATAAGTCTGTCAAATTAGGTGATTAAAGTGAGGCAAGAACCTAGAGAACAGCTTGCTTGGTTTCAACACTGGGATTAACGCTGAGGGACAAAAGAGTGTGATTCATGTCGTGTACCTTAGACTAAATAAAAAATAGCCTGCCCTGTTAAACTAAAATCAGAGATAGGAAACTGTAAAAAAAGTAAGAAATTGTTTTCTTGTGCACTAAGGAGGAAGAACTGGGGCAAAATTAAAGCAATTAATCTTTCCAATAACCTTTCCTCAACATCACATGAATTTCACCTCAATCAATCTATTCTCTAAATGCAGATCCTGAGGATCCAGAATAGGTTTCACTTTTGCTTTCTGCTCAAATTCATGGGCCACTGACTGTTTCCCTCATCAGCAGTGAAGGAGCATGACTTATGCTGTCTTGCCCTTCAGGTAGCCGTCTTCTCTAGAACCATCTCCCCTGCCATTGTCTGATACAGGCTTGTCCTCACAGCCTGGCAGAAAACACAAGGTTCATCAGGTACATTTTTAACAGTTCTCAGGATTTCAGTGCTAAGTCTATTTTATGTGGTGGTCTAAATTTTCCACTCTTTCCACTGCTCCCTCCTTGCAAAGTAAGGTTTTGATCATTCCCTTGTTCTCAGTTTCCCAGTTTCTTTCATGTCAGTATTCTTACCCCATCTGGCCGGAGTATCTTAATAGGATTTGCTGAACTGCGGTAACAGACGGAAACAACCGAAGTATTATCATACTCACTATTCCTGTTCCTGGCAAAACTGATTCTAGGGTCACAGTTCCATTCTATCTGGCACATATACAGAACATGCAGCCAAAAGACCATCCCTACTTCAAAAAGTTCACTTCATGTGGACATGAAAAGGCTCTGCAAATGGTCTCTGAAAAATCACTGCACAGTTTTCCTGGTTTGGAGGAAGAGGTCTCCTTTATCAAGGCATCCGCATTCCAGGCTGTTTGGTTTTGTTTTGGTTATTTTCTGACCTACTTTTCCCTAAATTCTTTAAACATGTAAAGGAAAGTAAATTTATATCCACTTTATGAAAAATCAAAGAAAGATCCTGTTATGTGCACAAACCAACAGAACAAAAGGCTGCAAAGATAGATGGAGAGGAAACAAAGTACTACACACACTTAGAAGTCATTCGCATGGAAGCTAATAGTTACTTGCAAATCACAATACCAACTCTTCATGTGAAGGTATATGAAAGCCTCGGGGAGGATCATCCCATATGCCACATATACTGGGTGACTTCAGACATGGCATCTGTGGATAATCTGGTATGGCCAAATACCAGAATCTCCCTCACAATTAACTTGTGTCAGCAGATCAGAAAGGTTCATAATACTGCATGGTATGAGTTTTCAGTTGGTCAGCATAATTATATCACAGTGAGCACAACCCCAATGCTTATGGAAAGCTCTCGCTAAGTTTGGAGACTCTCAAAGTACAGAATGAGGTACCTCCTTGGACCAGGTTATACCCCAAAATTTCACCTCCTCAAAGACTCTAGTAACCCTGAACCTTACTGGGAAGGACCTGCCCACTACACATACTTATCAAAACCCCTAAGCTTCCAAGACTCTATTATAGAGTCAGACATAAAAGGTCTTAAAAATGAGAGGGTCTTAGAAAGGGAAGCAGAAAGGTACAATCTGGCACACCAGTGTTTCCAAAGGATGGTACAGCCAGAGATAGGAAGCAACAAATGATGGCTTCAGGATCTGAGAGTGCCTCCGCAGCCCTGGTTATGGGCTCTTGTGTTCAGCCATTCGGAAGCATGGACACAAAAAAAGTGCCATTAATCTGAACTATTTTGGTGTACACAAAAAATAGCCCACACTATGTTGATTATCCATACTTTGCCCTTTTCAGAATTCAGTTACTGTAAGAGGAAAAAATGAAAGATCTTTTTAAGAAGTTTTATGACTCTCCCTTGTCTTGTTTCAGTTTTCTGATCAAAATATTAACATGGGTGGCACAATTCAAAAACATTTACCATTTGCCTGGGATTTAGGGGTATCTGGCAAGCTGCTTTGAGCTACTACTCTGCTGTACATCTGGAAATCCTGAATATTTCTGCTGAAAGAAACAGATCAGCTGCCAAGCACTTATAGAGTAAACCTGGGTATTGAAAAAAACCACTAAATATGATTCCTCTTAAGAGCACTGGGCTTATTCCATAGGTCATCTCGGTGTGCATCATTTTCTCCACAATGTTACATTCAATGTTATATTGCAAATGTTCATCTGTCAAAATGGAAGGAATGAATGCTGAATAAATATCCTGTTCTGATAAGCATCAAGCACTTTAGACTTATCTATGAGATAATTGCCATTTTAATATACTTTTTCTGTTTTTTTTTAGTCAAAGTTACTATTTGAAAGATATTATTAGGAAATTACTTAAAACATATTTTAGGGATTTTTTTACAGTATTTGGCAATTAATATTAAGACTCAAATAATAACTGAAAAGGGAGCACTAAGCACTGTGGAGCCCTGAGTCTGTTCATGTGCCCTTAAATAGTCTGTTCATGTGCCTGTGATCAGGTTGTTTGTCTTCATATGCTCATAATGAAGCAGCTCTTTTAAAATTAAGTCCCCCTACACATTATAATGGCTTTACTGGAGGAGAGCAGGTTCTGCCTTCCCTTGCTAACTTCTGCGTTGTTCAACTCAACTGATCATTAATTTTAATGTATCCTTCATTAAAAGGTACAAGGACTTTCTTTTTTTCTTATTTTTCTATAGACACCATTCATCCACTTTGAAATACGAGATCAAAGGCTTCGAGTGATTAGAATCAGCTATATCTGAATGCTTTTGTATAGCCACAAAGGAAGAAACAGAAACAGTCTTATGTTCACAGGCAATCCTTCCTCATTTATGTTTCTACTTCAGTATTCCAGTTTTTAACATTTGTTTGACTTCCAATGTTGCATATTTTGAGCCTTTATAACATGATTTTTACTTGGTCTCACCTTTATTTTACTTGTTTTCTTCACTTTAGGCAAAGTACAAGTGACAAACAATTCTTGTACACTACTCTAATATTATGACAATAATCAAACCTTGGTATAGCCGTAAGATCTGTGAGTACCTACTGCCCACAAAAACACCAGAATCCAAATCCTTTTTTATTCAAAGAAAATACTGGTTCTAAACATCTCCAGAAAATAAGCACCCAAATTCCATCCTAATAACACAAAATGAGGGATTTTCCTTTTTCCCCTCAAAATTGAGCCTACCACGAGATTGTTGAAAATGGGTGAAGAAATTAAAAAACCTTCAAGTATATTGAAACAAAGCCAGAAACTCCATCCATAATGTTGTTATGGAGGAGTAATTAATGCATCATCATATTTTTCCCAATTTAATATTGTTTATTGATCTTGATATTCAGAACCCTCAACATCCCCTATCACTAATTTTAATAATAATTGGTTCTTTGCATGGCCATAAATATGTTTTACAAAGGAATAACTAGATCTAGTAATAACTTGTA
Organism: Pogoniulus pusillus; assembly: GCF_015220805.1. Taxonomy (NCBI): domain Eukaryota; kingdom Metazoa; phylum Chordata; class Aves; order Piciformes; family Lybiidae; genus Pogoniulus; species Pogoniulus pusillus. The sequence continues at coordinate 6,015,138 of NC_087285.1, read as the reverse complement.
AAAATGTATAAACATTAATTGAACTGGAAGAGAAGGTTCCTGCAGTCAATATACCAGTTGCACACTTAGATGGACTCAAGGAGCTGTTTTCTACTTATGGCAAAGGCAATGATGAATTACAAGGGGTTTTATATATTTACTCACAAAATATTATTGCCTGACTCTTGGGGCTAGCTACAGCTTCAGACAGTACCCAAACACTGTCAGGGAATTCCATTACTGTTTGTCCACTGCTGAGGTTTCTGATTCTTCCCAGGCTTCTGGGGAGAGAAGCCAGACAGTCTCTGACCTTATCTCTTGGCTCCTCTGGATGATCTGTGTATCTCCAAGACTTCCCATCTTGACAGGATGTCTTGCAATGCGCAATCTTAGCATGATGTCATGCTGGCAATGCAAGCCAATTGCATGGAGGCACTTAGAGCCTGTCCCTGGTAAACTTGAGGCAGACAGTTTCCAGGTAATTCAGGGTGCACTGAGGCAGTAAGCAATGGTAGCAGGCAAGCAGCAAGCACGAATACAACAGCAGAGCATATTGCTTTACCTGCTCAACTCTTTTACCAATGCAGAGACTAATGGGGCACAGAATAGCCAATCAGAACAGCACTTTCCCAAGCTTGACCGTATTAGGTGAAAGTATAGGCTTAACTTTACCCAAATTTGGGAAAACAATAGGCACAAGCTAAGTGTGTGTACCTTGTTTACCACAGGATGCAAACAAGTCTGGGCAGGCCAGAGTCCTTCGACTCAGTGGCTCCAGGTTCTTTGTCCTCTTTCCCACAGTTGCTTCTCCCCAAAACAGGAGAAGGGAGGGTAGAAAAACAACCCTGGGCAAGACAGTACTTGGATAAGTGTATTTTGGCCTATCAGGCCTACCATGACAAATGTTGTAGCTGAAGTATGAACTGAAGTCATTCTATTATTAACACCACACAGTTGGGACTTGAAGGGCAAATACTGGTATACTGAGTTCGAGTTACAATAATACAATACTTTGTTCCTAATACTTAAATATTTCCCCATGATTATTATGCTAAGAACACTACTACTACTATGCAATAACAGTAATCAATTTAATTAGTTCATTAAAATAATGATGGCTATTATTGCTACAGGTCATAAATTAAGAGACTAAAATATTGTACAAGACATTCTCTGAATATAGAGATGAAACATGTTTTCCTCTGCACAATGGACAAGGCAGCAGCTGTTTCCTTAGTGAAAAAGATAGGATGATTATCTAAAGATGCAAATGAAGCTTCTTTCCCTAACCACTGTGAAGGTTGAATATCCATTACAGGAAAATATTTTTTCTTCAGATGGAAAGAAAACAGTCACAGGCCACTGCCAATAAGGGAAAGCTTTTTATTTTCCAGTTCAAGATCTATGACCTGGCAACAATTCCCTTGCTTTATTCTTCTTTCCCTGCCCCCCTCCCCCTTCCTCATAAGAAACATCTATATGCAATGCTACCTTTGTCACTGAAATTTTAATACCTTGCTTACTTGCTTCCTGTAACACATTCATGGTGTTCTGTGTATCAGCATTTGGGTATATATTTGTATGCATTAGCTGTACCTATGTGAAATACCATATATGATAATAAACACTTATCTTGATATGTGAGGATGAAAACCTTGGGAAAAGTTGCAGAAACATATGATAAATCAATTATTTATGCTCTTTTTATTGCCTCACTGGCCAGATAACTCTGTGTTCCCCGGAGCTTTACTCTAACATTCCAATCCAGTGAGCAAATTACAACATCCATCATTTGCTTGAAATCAACATGCCAAATAAATATTTCTTCCATCTGCCTCTGATGTGAAATGTCACCTCTTTTCTAAAAGCACCAGTGAGATTCAATCTTTCAAGGGCTCAGGTTTCCCTGCTATAAAAGCTTCAGAGTCTGACCGCAGCCAGACCCAAAATTATGCCACTGGGACAGGACATTCTAATGCTTTGCTTAAGTTCACTTCATGTCTTGAAAGATTCCAAATCACCTACCTTGAATACAAGTAAATTGTATGCAAAATACCTTCTCAGAAATACATACCACTATTGTCCATTCTCTCTTGGGTTTCCTGGGAAAACACATTAGATACTGTGCTACTATGTGAAGCCCCCTATTGAGGGCAGCCTCATGTACCTTAAATATTACCTCACTCTCTACAGTCCAGAAACTGTTGGAAAATAACATCCTACAAGGACCAAGAAGACAGAGAGGAGAGCAAAGTGGAAACTGAAGTGATATTTTCCCAAGTGACAGTTTGCAGAGATCACAGATAAAAGGAACATCACATAAAATACTGCAAAAGCTTCTGACCTGAGTTAAGGACCCAGACTCATCTGTGCCCAAAAGTTATTTAATATAGGCATAGTCTAATTGTTTCATAAACAAATACTCCATACAAAAAAGGCCTTCATTATACCCCAAACTGCATGATTTGTCTATTACTATTGACTAAGATGTTAAGAATAGGGGCTATATATTCATAGACAGACAAATGCTATTTGCCCCTCTTGGAAGCAGATGTTCTATAGCACTGATATTCCTTAACACATTTGCCCAGAATCTATCTTTTTGTGAGGCTAACATGTTAAATTCACTAATTCTGTATTTTTCTATCCTAACAATGGAGGTTAATGACAGTTAACATACACTAGAGTGAACCTGGAATATGACCAAAGCGTAGTAACACATTCAGAAAAGAATGTGATAAAAAGATATCATCTAAAAACATGTAAGGAATTACAATGATAAGGTTGCACTTCAGTGGGGAAATGCCATCTGATTTTGCTTTCAAATATAGAGGCAGAAAAGTCACAAAACAGGTAACTTTCAAAGTATGCTAATTTTCCAGAATCCGTGGATGCTTCACAGGCATGGATTTGGTTTTGTTTCATGTGCAACTTCAGTGGCAGTCTTAATTTTTTTTTTTTTAAAGGCTATTTTCTTCGCATTTTTAAATGAAATAATGAATAATTCATTTTTAAAGAAGGAAGCATAGGAACAATTGATTCAATCTTTCCTTTTCACTTTATTGTTTATGCTGGCTCCTTTTTTTTTTTTTTTTTAAGAGGTAAATCTCTTTTCCTATAAAGAACTAATACTCCTAGAACAATTGATTTTAATTACAAAATCTCAAAACATTTCCCAAGCACTGAGTCTCATTTCATGAAACGAGCTTGATGAAAAAGTGGGCAAAGAGAACAAATGCCAAACAGTTGAATAATATTCAGTAGTATTACTTTTTTCAAAACCACTATAGACTATAAGCAATTTTTCCTATGAGCTGTTCTATTATCCCTAAGAAAAATGTCAGTCTCAGGTAGAGCATCTAAAGAGCAGGGGGAAAGTCTCAACCTCTTTAAAACAACAGAACTTTTAAGTTCTACACCATGGCATCATTTTCCTTGGCTTTCCCCTGCTCAGAGCCTGGGAGCTTTTATAAAGGTAATCTAAGCCAGAGGCAAATGATTTCATCAACAATTCAAAATTATTTCTCACTCGTTTATATTTTTTCTTCATAAACCAACTAACATTCATGTTCCATTCTACATACAGCATAGCATAATAGGTTCTTTGGGATTTGATTCTGCTCTTGATTTCCTTTTGTTTTCCTAAATTTGCCTATGCCAATTTATTGTTCCTTGTATTCAGTGTTGCAAAAGAGATATGGGAGTCGCTGGCCCTATAAATGTTTGTAATACACTCCTGCTGGAAGACATGGTTCTTCTTTGCAAAGAAACACAGTAACTCAAAGTGATAACAAAACTTCTCCCCCTCTCTTCAAATTATGAGTAAGCTTTTGAAGGTATTAACATCTTGTTGCTGAAACAACAGCTTTGCTATTCATTGTTTTATTTAGTCCCCTTTATTATTTTTACAGTGTTTTTTTTTTTGTTACAGTTCATGTTTTCATCTTCTCTCTGAAACTATGAGAAGCAAAAAAGTGCACTTTAAAAAAATGGAAGCTGGCTACAGCAAAACTGTCTCCGCCTGACAGCTGGAGCATTATAAATAATATTGAATACTGGGGAAGTGTGGGGGTGAGGATGAGAAAGAGAGAAATAGAGTGTAAAAAAAAGGGGGAGAAAAAAATTCAAATGAAGAAAATAATTGAGAGAGAACATTAAAGACAAGCTGACTTAGTTTTGTCCGAGAAAATCAGGAGCTGAATGTGACCTACCAACCTACTCCTTTCTTCTAACATCCTGTGCTTGTGTCTTCAGTGGTTATTGCCAGGATTTGCATGCTGCTAAGCACATAACAACAATCACAGAACATTGTTCAAGATTTCCATTATTTTCTGTCATCTTCCAAAAAAATACTGTGACTAACTAACATACACGTTAGGCACTGATGAGGTCTACAGATCTTACTTGGAGACCTTTTAACTCTGGTACTGGATATGCAAATCTTTCCTGCTTCAAAACTGCTCACAGAAAGCTTACGCATAAATCTACTTGGCTTATGGCTTGGCTTGTAAAATGCCCTCACCTATCTTAAGAAGACAATGGAATACTAAAGAAACAAACAGCAAGATGTTCTCAGAACACCTTCATTGCAATGATTTCCTCTATAAGGTACACATACCTATCACTGACCTAGATTTGTAGCTGTTGGTCACAATGCCAAACAGAGAATTCTAGTTTAGATATTGCATCCAAGCTGGTAAAGCCTACTGTTGGTATGTTTGCTGTCATGAAATCTACTTCTTGTCTTCGTAGAGACACCTCCAGGAGGCTTTTGTTTGTTCATAATGTTGCTGTTGCAGTCCAGATGTTTGCCTTTTTTCCACTCCAGTCAGAAAAATCATGAAACACTTTCTCATTTCCTTATGGGCAGAACTGAGTAGGTACAGCCAATACAAACCACTCACTAAGATCTGTCTTGCACCAGATGGAAAGGAGAAAATAACTACATTTGCTATAAAGCAATGACTGTCAGTTGCATTTCTGCTGCATCTTTGAACTGACTCTATCTAGATGACCTGTGTCACTGGGCCTGCGTCATCACAGCTACATGACACTGCTGCTGGTCAGCTACACCATCCTCTTTTCCATTCAATATAGGACACAAACCAGTACTGAATTTGTTCATGATTTTGATGAGATATCTCATCAATGTCTATAAATATCTGAGGAGTGACTGTCAAGTGGCTGGGGCCAATCTCTTTTTGGTGGTCAGTAGCAATAAGACGAGGACCAACAGCTACAGACTGGAACACAGAAGATTTCACCTCAGTGTGAGGAGAAGCTTTACAGTGAGGCTACTGAAGCATTGAAACAGGCTACCTAGAAAGATTATGGATTCTCCTTCTCTGGAACCTTTCAGCGCCTGCCTGGATGCATTCCTGTGCAGACTACTCTGAGCAATCCTACTTTGGCAGGGCGGTTGGACTTGATGATCTCTGGAGGTCCCTTCCAACCTCTAACATTCTGTGACATGAGAAGTGAACTTGAAATCCTGTGCCAAGAAATTCCAGTAAAACTTGATTTTTAACATGTAGGTGGTCACTGCTCAACCACTTTTTAAAAGATAGGCCTCTGCATTCAGAAGTACCAAGATAGGTACTTCTGAATAAAAGGCAGTCCAAATCAGTGGTCAGATCTGAAGATCTTATCCCCTTTTTGCAAATTTGGCATGATGTGGAATCTTCATATTCTGCTGGTGGAACTGCGGGGGCCCTTGAGAGCCAATTCTCAGTGGCTACGGCACAGTAAGCACCAGCATCTGCTGTGCTCCTGCGCACTGCGAGCTTCCACTACAGCAACAGCCCAGAGTGGCCCACTACACTCCCTAACCTGTCAGGCCCAGGCAGTTCAGCCAGGACTGTCTTCTTTAGGATATTTTCAAGGGGAAACAGATTATCCTTTCAAGTCTATCTGTTTCTAAAATCTACCCTCTGTTCTACAGGTGTAATTCTCCTTGTTTTACTTCCATGGGGCTGAGGACATGTTCAGACTGAGAAAAAGCACTCCTCTGCTAAGCTGTCATATTCTTTTTTGGCCCAGTAACATTGCAGTATGTACTTAGATTAAATTCCCATGTTTGACTGTCAAAACTTATACTATTAAAGAGTACTGAACAGAAATTGCATAGTTTTGTCATTAATAGGGATAATTAATGAAGTGAAACGTTTTGCATTGGAAAACAGGGAAAAAAATGGCATGTTTTTTCTGCCATAAAACTGAAACACGAGTCATCTCTCCTGCACTAGAGAAAATACAACAATTAGGAAGGAAAACAGTTTTGCTTCTGGGAGAAATTATGACTTTCTCTTAATCAAATTCATGAATCCTAACTAGTAAGTGCCTTAATGTGTGAAGGGAAAATGGCAATATTCAGAGCTCTTCTCACTGAAAGGATATTACATTCTATCTTTCCCATTTTGAATGTCCCAGACATATTTTACAAGTGCCTACAGATACTGTAAAGTTAGGATTGAATTCTGTATTTAAATTGCAACCCATCTCCAGTTTCAGGTCATTGAGATACAAAAGGTCATGATATTTGCCGTTCATTTTTCTTCGTTCAGAATACTAAAACTAGAGACTATAAAGAATGCTGTATGAAATATAATTTCTTGCCAATTGCATGAAGAATATACAGTGATTAAGTAAGTAGTTTGACCTGAGTTGTTTAATCCTATTCACCTAGGATCACCTTGAAAAATTTGGCTTCTCAGTGCAAGTATGAATATTTTAAATAATACAGCAAAGGATTCAAGGTGAAAAAAGGGCACAAAAGATTAAAATCTGGTTCATCTTTATGTAGAAAACATTGTCTCTGAATAAAAACAATGAAAAAAAAGGTGCAAGTGACTTTTCTTTTACATTCAGCACAGAATAAATTATTTGTGATGTGGGACCCGAGAACATTAGATCTGATAAACAAGGAGCTAGGCTAGAGATGGACTCTCTCCTCTCACCCCCAAAAGCTTGCAGATGAGCTTTGGAATAAAGCTTTCAGTCCTAGTTACACACAAATCTTTCTCACTGTCCTACTAGTGAAGAAAGGAAAAAGTCAGTAAATCTTGCATGTATTTTAAGGCCACAGTGCAAATGACATTCAGAGCCAGCACTTCCACTGAAATTGTTAGATTCATCAGTTTTTGGGAACTGAAATGGACTATTACCACCCAGTTTGACCTTCTGCACATTGACAACTATAGGCTTTTTACTAACGTATTCCTGAAGTGAACCCATAATGTGTACTCCAGCTACCTTGTATCTTTTAAAACATGCCAATTTTGATTGTGACACATTAAGTAGTGGATGCTGTGTCTCATTTATCAGTACATTTTCAATTGGTTAAATCAATCTCACTATAAGAACAGAGTGCCTCCATTTCAGGACAATACCAAGTCCCATATTTTTCATGTGCTCTAAAAATCCTGTCACAGCTCCGTGCATCACTTCTGTCAAGCACATGTTTAAGCATAAAGCAAAGGTTGTCTTTCAGCATCTCATAGAAGCAACTCCACAGTTGAGGCTTTTTGTGCCCAGAATTGCTGGAGCAAGTGCACAGGGACAGGGGTGCCAACACCTTTCCCCTGGCAGCACCGCATTGGCAGCAGTCCTACAGGGCAGGAAAGACTCACCACAGGTCACTTACAGGTACAAACAGGGGCAAATTAATTGAAACAGGAATATTATGCTCTCTTGAAGCCTGCCTTATTTACAGAGTCAAATCAATACACCTAACCCAGACAGAACAGTCACAAAATAATGTCATAACCTTCCAATTCCATTATCAATCTCCTGATTATCAAATGAGGCGAACATTTGAGGCAGTTTTGACCAAAGAGTGAGGGCTTTCTATTTGCACAGCAGTGGATTTCAAAGGCAGGCTGATTAAAAAAAAAATAAATTAAAAAAAATCTGTTCCTGTTGACAGAGCTTTCAGCTGCAACCCTCTTGCTTCCTCACTCAAGTCTAATATGTCTTCAAAATGCAGCTTGCCATAGCTGCTTCTCTTCCTCCTCCTCCTCCTCCATTACTTCCATTTTTCCTTTCAGTGTCTGGGATTTTAGTGCTTCTGCTCATGAGGTTTATGGGCAAGAGACTCATATGTCTGCTGATGCTGCACCACATCACTGTTTTTTTTAATCTTAAATCAGTATCTTCCCACTTTTAAATACATGATGGATATTTACTAGCTACTTTCTTTGTGCAACATCGTGCTGTGACTGCTAACTTAATGTCTCCAACTGATACTAAACCACTTCATTCACTTTATGTAAGCATCACCTAAAATTATCCAACTTCCCAGAATAAATTATCTCACTGTATTGTGCATTCATGATCTTACTCTTCTGCAAAATTCACTATTTGTTACCATTAAAAATCTCTTACAGAAGATTATTTTCAATTACTTGTTAAAATGTAGTTTCTATGGAGAAAACAGGAAAGAACAGACAGAAAGCAAGAGCATGATGGTCTGCATTCATACTAAGGGTTTTAGAAAGATTTACATCCTCAAAGAGGAGTTGGAAGTGAGTTAAAGATAAAAGGAAGAAGATTAGTTTGACACTGAAGGACTGGGAATCATCTTTTTAAAAGAGTGATCAGGAAAAAAGAGAAAAATATACAATACAATTTATGCCAAACCTTCCCACTCCTAGCTGCACTGTGGGTTATATATGTATGTTAGATTTTAAAGTAATGTATTATTGCAAAAAAAAAAGGCCATTGATTTGTTTTCAGTTCAAGACACAGATAACATAAATAACTCTCACTTCTTTCTCTTTGAAGTGTCAGGTGTCACTTTTCAGTGCAAAGTATCTTAGCCTTAAAAGTCTTTTCCTTCTTTTGCTTTGTGTTACTACTCTTTTTATCATGTGTCACATTTATGGAAATCTTAACTACATTTTAGAGTGCCCTGTTTATACCACAGATGGTGTATTTTTAATTTACATATTTATTTTTATTTACTTTTTTCTCTTTTCTGACTTAGAAATTTAATGAGCTCTCACACCTCACACCCAGAGGGAGTAAGACGACTGAGTAGGGCACATAAGACATAGTAGTTCATTTTATAGCTGTTAAATTGAAAATACACTATTTATAACAGAAGAATTAGAGCCCGTGGCTCCTATAAACATGCTGAAAGTCTGATGAGAAAATGTCTTCACTTGAGAAGATTAACTTCTTCAAGCATTGTCCTACTGCACTGGATAGGAACTCCTGTGGCATAAAAGTGTGCAAAAGAGTAATACATGTTAAAGGGCAGCAGAAAGAAGAAGGACACATTATTTCCATTTTTCCACAATTAAAACTCAGAAAGGAAGCAGCCAATTCAACAAAGCCTGACTCGGCAAAGATCTTAATATTTTTAAACAAGAATACTTAACACCTGAACATTTTAAAACATGAACTTAGCACTGGAGTAAAACATGTTTAGATGGATTGAGATCTAGATGCCTGATGTACAACAAAACAGGCAGTTTCTGGCAGAACTGGGATTTTAGGATATTTTTCCTGAACATCATAATGCATTCAGAGCAGGACCCATCCTCTCTCTATCTAATACATGTAAGGAGAGGATCAAATGTTGTATTTTTTCCTTCTTGGAGGCACAAAATCACTCCCTACATATGAAAATGATCCTGGCCTCTCTAGCCAGGCACATCTAGAGGAAGCTGATAGAAAACACCAGCGCTAAACTATCACCACTCACAGTGACACCTTCCTTGTGCTGCCTGCTGATTTTTTACAGACCTCCATTTCCATACACCCCATTTTCAGAGCCCAAGTCTGTCCTCAGGGCAGATAGCACATAACAGATAGACAATTCTGAAAATCTTTTAGCATAATACAGTGTTCATGATGCTAACTGTGTATGTTGAATGCATATTATCTATACACAGTTATTTTCTGCTATAATGGCATTGTATCTGCTTTTAATTCCAGAGATGTTGATAGCAAACTATTATGGTAGAGAAGCTGTGGAGCTGTAGAGACCCATCAACTGAGGCAAGATATCTTCTGTATTACACAGTTACCTTTACAGCTATTGCCATTTCCCCACTATGGCTTCAAAGAAGTCAATAAGCAATTGATAAATCTTCTGTCACCCTGGGCAATTAATGGGAGTTACACAGCACTGGCTGCATCAATTTTTGTGCATGTGAAAAGCAAAAAATGGATTTCACAAACTTACTGCTGCTCATTGATTTAGTGCCTGTCCCCAGGCCATTCCCATTTAACGCTTTTGTGCGGTCATTGAAAAACATTTCAAGACTGTCAAATAAAACTTGTTTCTTCAGAGCTTTATCTGTTATATTATTTTGTAAGTATTTTTAGCTTCAGCAGTGTGTTTTCAGGCTGAGCTTCAGGACTGTAAAATTTTCATCATCTAGAAAATTATAGCATAAACAAACTGACCCAACCAACCATTGAGTGGAGATGTTCCAGAGGTTCGGTGTCCTTTTAAGAACATAAAAATTCCACCTACAAAAATCCACATTAAGACCTTACAGGCTCATGATGAGTTTAGATACAAATCAAAGTACCTGTGTATCTAACCATCCAATTTGCATCTGAATGGCAGCTGAACACCATAAACACCTATAAAGACTGTTAGCCTGAGCAGGCAGATTTGTTCCCAAAACTCAGTTATTAGCAGAGGACCACAGAGAGAGAAATGCAACAGAAGTAAACTGAATGTACAAAAGACTTTTGGGAAATTTGCCCACATGCACATGTAGTTGACAACATATAACCCACATATGTGAAGATAAAAAAGGTAGAACAGGAAGGGAAAAAGCCTGGTCTGGGTTTTATCATTTTAGATATTCACTCAAAACAAACAAACAAACAAACAAAAAACCAAAACCAACCAACCAAAAAAAAAAACCACAAAACACAAAAACCCAGTCAACAACCAAAACAAACCCCCACCAAACAAACAAAAAACCAAAACACCACAACAGTTTTGAACAGTTTTGAACTCTCTCTAGTCTCATCCTGTTTCACACCTTAGAGATGACAACAGCACCAGCTTGATCTAATTTTCAGCATGGTAGTACTCTCTGTATCCTTTCATTCCTTTCTTTCTTATAGATGTTGTTTCCTAGAATTTGCTGTCAGGACCAACAGCAAACCATTCTGATGCTCTGAGGTTGTGCAAGAAGCAGCTTAAATGAGATTTAGATAGTCTCACTGAGATATCAGTTGTCCTCCTTTGCAAAGAGATGACTTACACCCTGTTCCTCAAACACTGAAGTAATTCAACTTTTTTTTCAAGAACATTTTAATTGTAAGGAAATATATTTCTATGTGAGATACTGATATAAGTTCTGTGCTGAGCTGTGAATGAAGTCTGGATGAGAGATGACAGGGGTTCTCATCTGCTTGGAAAATTCAGTATACTATCTTTTCGAGTAGTTTTACAGAAACACTTTAAAACCTCAAGCTAAAAGTCTAAGTGCCAATTTGTTTCTGTGGAAGTGAAGCATACATGTATTTTCTGATGTACACAAAAGTAAAGGTAAGAATACGTCTGCAGCCATAATTCATATAAAAAGCTTGATAACCTAAGACCAAAGTTAGTCACTTCATGCACAAATGCCAGCCTGTAATAAATCTGAAAGTGCTTTAGGGTCCCTGGTTGTGTGAATTGTATGACCTTCCCTCACACCCAAGCCATCATGCCTTTTCATTCACTGGTCTGAAAGCACATCAGGCCCCACAGTCTCAAAACACCCACCTGGGACAACATCTGCTTAGAGTTTAAACTACCTACACTCAATATCTTCTTCTGGGAAACAAAAACTAACAGCTTTGCAACACAACCTTTTTATATTGTCAGTATAAAGCAATGAGATCCTCTGAAAGAGGAAGTAAAACTAGGAGTACTGTTACTTATAAAGACATAAAAAATAGTGAGATAAGCTTTAACATATATGAATTACAGCAAACAAAATCAGAAATAACACAAACTCCCAATTTCCAATTGCATAACTGATATCAGAAACACTAAGTGCATATATCAAAACACTGTGAGAGAATGATAAAAGTAACTTTCAGTAAGAATTAATGAACTGAAATTTAACAGGATGTCTTATCGTCAAATATCCTCCAAGTCAATAATTCCGTATTTGAGTAAGGATGATTAATTATTTAAGCAATGATGTTATGGGGGCAGTGTCAATTCCATTTATGGAATAAAGGGCCCCATGTATTCTAGCAATAATTGCCCTTGAAAATTTGAATAGTCTTCTCTGAAGCATTTCTTAAGACATAATAAACAAACATATTGTTACTATTTCCATACTTTGCTTTATACAATATTTAACTGCTTCTTAAAAACTTACTAGAAAATACTGACTTGCTACGAGACAGATAATTTCTATCACCATGAGAACATAAATGCCCATGACAACATAACAGAAACCAAGATCTTACAATTACAGATATAAACAAAAGGATAAATGCTGAACAAGTAAAACAGCATCATCACGGTTTTTGAAAATTTATATAGAGATGCAGAAGTTTTATTATTTTCTGGTAGACAGCTTTACAATTGCTATTTCGATACAGTTTTTTTGTCTGTAGCTGTCCTCACTCTATAATTTACTATTCTTACACCTTGCAGTGAATATGTGACTTTTCCTAGTCTATAAATGTGTGATTTTCATCATGCTATAAATAAGAACTCCATAGAATTTGCAAAGGCTTATTTTAGTTTATTAAAGAAATATAATCTGCTTCTTTTCTGGTCATGTATGATAATTGTCTGAAAACCACAATATATAGCCATTACTGTCCCATGCTTTCTCAAATATGGTCACACTGCAAGGACTAGGACCTAAAAAGAAGCATATTAGCTTTTCAAACATAAAAATAAATCCGGTATGAAATTAAAATAAAGAGTTATGTAACAGATGGATAGTATCTGGGAGGCAGTTTCTTCTCTCATCCCACTGTAGAAATAACATAAATAAAGCTTCTAAAGCAGCACATGCACTGATCACCTCTACCCTGTCAGCAATATCCCTCCTAGCAAATACTGAGTTGTGATGAAATATCATTAATTCATTTCAAATCATCAGACTTCATACAACAGGAAAATAGTATTTTATTGCCAAGTATTATAATTTTCAACTACGGTTTTGGGGGGTTTGTTTAACTAAGGTTTTAATGCTCCTCACTTTCATGTAACACAGCTGTGGATATTGGGCTGCACAGAAAGCAGCTGGATCTCTACAAAATTTCACTCATCAGAAAGTTCTGCTTTCTTGTTGAATTTCCAAACTGTGTCTGCTCTATTTTTAGACTCTCCTTGCCTCCTTGCAACAGATAGCTAGGAACAGAAGCCTTTTGACACCAAACTGGTCATAGATTAGAGTTGTGCCAGACTAGAGAAACCTTTCTGGTACATACCTGCTCTAAGCAACCTTAAAGAGCTTGAACACCTAATTTCTGAACTTCTCAGGAAGAATTCTCAAGAACTTTAAAAAAACAGTACACTCGAATGCTTTCAATTTGCATCCCTGTAGTAATGATTGGGGGAAAAAAAAAAAAAAAAAAACCAAAAAAAAAAAAACCACTTCAAATTTTCCTCTTAGTTTTGCCCTGTACTGACCAAAATGATTTAGAGATGCAGAACAGGAAGGAAGCAAGTATCACTACAAATTGCTTAACATAACTTTTGAGCACTTCCCAGAAGAAAATTTCAAGTCTTCTTGAAACACACAAACTCTTGACCATTTCTAAAATCAGAACACAATCTGAAGCAGGACCATTAAGTTATAACCTCAACAGACAAGACTGGCACCATTGTCTTGAGGGAAAGAAAATAGCATCAGACTGTATCAACTTGAATTAACTGAGAACAGTCACTTGATGTGTTTAGGGGCCATACATTTTAGAGCTATTTAACATGGGAAAACAATGCCTTATAGGTATTGTCAAACAAACTTCAATCCCTGGGCAGTATTTAAAGCCCCTCCTCCTGTCGAAATAAAAAAGCTCAGCATCTTTTTAAGAAGTGATTAAAATGTTCAGGAAACAGTGACATAATTTGAAAATAATTGCATGCTAAGATTTTGCTAAGGACAATGAACAAGTATGCTACACCTATCACTTATTTAATTCACAGTACAAAAGAAATTACATGTTAATGGCAATACAAATATTACATTTAGTCAGTGGGCATGATTATTTAAAAAGTAAAATGAAATATTCTGTTTAATCAAATGTACTCAAAGCAACTTCCTTGACTGAAAATGCAAACCCCAATTTTCTTTTTAGCTGTCTATGGAGATTCTCTTACAGACACAAGCTGTACCCATGCTCTGTTGTTAAGACTGCATATTCTGTACAGAGCCATTTCCCCTTGCTTCATTTGCTGTTCAGTCTGCTGGTTCTAACCACCTTCATTCAGCTTTGCAACAGATCTAATTCAAAATTTACTGAACTGAATGGAAAGGCCTGAACTGAATTCTGCAAGCTTTGGACCATCACTCTGCAAATAACAAGTAGAAACAGGAGTACCTAGTAAAATGTTGATACAGATACCATTGACACTGAAGCTGAGGTTTCCTCTCTATCTCAGCACTTTCAAGACCATATTGAAACTTGCTAATTAAAAAAAAAAAATCCAGGAGCCTGCATTTTCTATTAAAGACCCATGTAAATGCAATAGAAAAAATTATTTGATAAACCCCTTAGTTTGTTCACATAACTCTAATATCACCTTGAGGAATCTCTGAAAATAAACACAATCTCAGATCATTCTTCTCTGAAGTAATTTTCCAACAGCACTGATGTCACAACTGAAGAGGGAGATTGCTTATTTGGTGGAAATTGCATACATGGATGTTCCAGATTTTTTTTTGGTAGTTGTTCAACTGGTCTAATTTTTCACTAGGCATTAACACCTGAGCAAGACCTGAAAGCTAGTTAGGAGCACTAGGAATAATGCAACCACACCACTGCAGCATCCTGAGTGAGTGGCTTCTAAAAGAGCATCTAGGATCAGGCAAAAAATCTTGCCCTTATGAGTCAAATCACTTTGAATGAGTTTCTGAAAGGTAATGAAGGTAATTATGACCATACAAAGAGTTGTGCTTAAGTGGAACGCTCCTTCCAATGTTGGGATATTTTGAAGATCCCTTTGCTACGACTGCCTGCTAGTTTATGTCTGTCACTCACATTTACCCTTCTCTGTCTTTTGGACTTCAGCTGAGTCCAGCCCACTTAGTTATTGATTTTGTGTTAGTTCTTCTATCTATAAATTTTTCTGCAAGGGTGTATTTATATAGTGGAACTGGAAGTCTTCTTGATGTCTAAATAGCAAATGAGAAATTTTGACATCAGTTTCAATTCCAATTGAAGCCTTTATCAACATAGAATATTAAATTCCCATTCTGTCTTCCAAATTAAAACATTCTAGGGCTTTTGTTTTCCAGGGAGTTTGGGTTTAAAGATATTAACTAGTGGTTAACACAATGGACATACTCTTAAGATTCTGTTACAGTGTTTCTAAACCAACAGAAATGGATTGCCAGAGAGTCAATTTCAAAAACTAAATGAAAAACTGGTATACATTAAATGAAACTCCAAAGAAGCAGAGAATGAAAAACTAAGTGGATACATTAATGCATAGTTTATTATATTGATTTTTTTTCCAAATGAGAGATTCAGAGTATTCATGTTCTATTATTGTGGGAATAACTAGGTGTAAATCAAAAGAATGAGCTACTGCACATCACATCAAGTAGGTTAACTTTCCTATGAATAAAGTCAGCAATTTCAAGAGCACTGTGAATTCTGGCTGTGTTAACAACAATTCTATTGTCAGGCTTACAGCTTGACTGTTGTTTAGTCAGTTTCCATAAAGAATTCATATGGTGCCTGCAACAGTTAATGACACTTCGCAATAAAGCCACAAACGTCTCATGTACAAATTTCACCTTTAACAGCTCCTCCACACAAGCCTCTGAGTGGCAAAGAAGATGCTAATTAATACCCACTCATTTTTATTTTCATTTGCTCTCATGTCGTACTAAATAAATGCAGAAACCACGGATGCTCTCTTCTACCCTTCTCTGAGTTTCAGCTCCAACTTCATTCTGCCACAGAAATCCCCTACCCATACTTCATTTTCTAGTATGCCATTTAAACTCGCTTGTAGTGCAGCTGTCAGTCCTCCTGGCAGCTGCTTCCTGCTGCAGGAACTACAGGAACAGTGTCCAAATCTAAATCCAAACAGCTACTGGGTAAACACAAATTATTCAGGCTGCCACTCAGTGTAACAGTTATTTAAATACTCTATATAGAAACAGTCTTTTATGGACCAAATATCACTTCAGTGAAGATTTGCCTAAGCAAGCAAAATGGACACATTTCTATCCTATATCCACACTTGTACCAGTATGAAGATCAGTCCTTAGTAGATACATTAAGCCCACTATTGCTAACACAGTGGAATACTCTCCAATACGGCTTCAGAAAGGGCCAGTGGAACTCCCTGGGAATGGAAAGTCCTGTATTCTACCCTTTCTAAATGTTTCTGAGCTCCTCGGGTTAAGTTCAGCCTACATCACTGAATTTCAACATCCCTTTCTACCAGGATGGAGGTAAATATCAGAGTCAAGCATAGTGGAGCAAGGCACTCCTGTTAAGCATACTGAAAATTAATTTAAATATTATTAGAATTGATTACAGTGCCATCAAACTCAGCAAAGAAGCACTCAGAAATGTGTCATCACTGTAAAACCTCCTCTTCGAAAAGTAGGTCATAGAGCACTGATCTCACAAAAAGTTGCTGACATTTGGGTTATAAATAAGCAAATATGCTAATTCAAAATGTGGAGTACACTAAAGCTTGCCTAAATTCTAAATAGTTCTACATTCTCAATAAGAACTGAAGGCCAAGTGAACAGCATTTCCTGTTACTGTCTTTTTGGCTGTAAATAAATCTGTGATCATTAGTTTCCCATCAAACAACTACCAAATGTGCTGCACCTCTACATTTCCCTCAAAAGGAGAGTGAACCAGATACTGTGGCCTATCTAACATGTGGCAGCTGAACCACGTGATGCACATCCTCTCCCATGATCAGTGATAAGAAAGAAATAATTCTGTCATAGTCTTCCTCCTCAGGCATCCCTTCTGCTCTGGTAAGAGGTATCCTAAAATCCCTTTTTTATTTCTCTCTTCACTTTCATGCAGTCAGCCTTTTCAACAGGTTAGCTTCAATGATACACAAGTCTGAAAAACTGACAACCACAGATGGCTGCATTTTGATTTCTGCAACAAAATGAAGTCCCAGGCCCCATTTTAAAAGGATCTTTCTTAATGTATTTTGTAGCTTGTGGTTTTTGTACAGTGCTTTTCTTTCACTGTTATCCCAAATGCGTGTCAGCAAGATTTTGCTACTGTCTTTACTCTGCAGTTCTCAATAGATTTTGAGAAATCTAGTCTTGCATTTGTTCAGTTAATGCTACATTGCATTTCCTGCTGCTCATACAGTTCTAAACTCTTCAATGAAATAATGGGAGCTTAAACAAGTTTCTATTGCTTTAGGATTTCAAGATTAAGAATGACAGGAGAAAGGCCTAATTCTGTTTGAGAAGCTTTGTGAAAACTGGCTTGATTTTTTTTTTACATGCTATGAATTCTGAAATTTCTTTAGGTTATATTCTACAATTATAGCCTTCATGGTTTAGCCCTAAAGTCATGAGAGAAAACAAGCACTACGTATACATTTTGTGCAGAAAATGAAACCAAAGGATTTCACCCATTTCTGGAAATAGGTAAATAACTTATTCCTGGATGGTGCAGCTTGGTGAATTTCTCCTATGATAGAGTTTATGGTTGTGAACTTCTATGAGTAAAGTAAATTTTGTAAGACCAAAGAATAGTCTATATTCATTTATTCTATTTATCTATCTATTAAAACTTGAGAGAATCTCTCAGCATATTCTGGGTGCAGTCTGTTCACCAACACAGAACACAGCTGAAGTTACACACAATAAACACTGCATTCCTTCAGACACACACTGCTCCACCAGCTTCCCATAGGAGCTTTGTCTGTGAGGACTCATCCAAATCCTGTAAGTGAATTGCAGCACTTGTAGTGACCTTGACAAGTTCTGTGCCAGTTCCATGGTGAAATTAAGCAACACAGAATTGGTTATGACTTCACTGGGCCTCTCAGTGACAAATAGCTGCTCAGGAATAGCAAAAAATAGTTGTTGCAACCGAGCTACACAGAGAGTACATCATCAGGGTAAAGTTTTGGGAAAGTAATACATAAACTAGAAAGCAGATTTGTGACTTTGTGTTTCAAGTTAAGATATAGTAGGGCACTTTCTCCTTATAAGGTTGCTTCTGTGTGTCATTGATTTTGCAGTTTATTATTAAAGTGTCTTACAAGAGAAATAGCAACTAGATTTGACACTAGGAGACATATTAATGGCATGGAACCTTAGAAAAATGGGTGCTCTCACAGTTATTAATCAGACTGAGCTACTGCATAAGCCTCCCCTTGTTCCACTTTGCCTTGACAAAGAACGCAAATTCTCTGGCATACCCCAACTTATTTCAACAGTTCCACAACTGCAGATTTCCCTTCTGTTCATGTGAAACAAACTGCTTCCTCAAAAACTGTCACACTGGTTCCCAAGCAGTACTTGGTCCTTCATGACTCTACAATAGCACAATACATTATAAATGGGGGGAAGAGAGAAAGGAAAAAATACAGAAAGCTACATTTCTACATACAGTTGTGATTAGTTACAACCCAGCTCGCTGGAGGAGGAAGACATGACATTCAAGACATTGAGTTCTTCTATTCCAAAAGGCTTATTCCTAATAGCATTGAGGAGAAAAAATGATTCTTTTGATCTTGTATTTTAATCTTAAATTTTAATTTGAACCGTAAAATTTTAATAACTGACTTCTAGGTTTCAAACAGAACAGCATTAAGTATTTTTGAACACTGCATATTACACATGTAAAGTCAGATTCCTTTGTATCTGCATGAAAAGTGCGAGCTGCTTATTAAATTAATAATGACCAGCAGTCAATGGCTTTCAACCCCCTCTGAGTGTGTGTTGTGTCTCAAGCCAAAAATATAAAATCACCAGTATCTGTGTAGAGCCTTTATTTACATAAACATCATGGCATTTCAAAATCTCTGTGTCACCTTCCTGTGGGATTTTGAAAATTATTTACTCAGCAGGTTTCACAAGGCTGAAACCCCAAGTAATTGTTTGTGTCCTTCCAAAAGCTAAAAAACTGACCATGAATTTTATATGGTATAAGGAAACATGTACCGGCTGGTGTAATAATTTCACCATACAGCTAGTAAGCAACAAATATTCTAATATCAGTCCAAGAGGACAGAAACTCTGTTAGTTATTATAACACAAATAGTTAACATGGAGTTCTTAGAAATGGCAAACAGCTCCATTTCACAGATGACAAAAGTACTTTTTATCTAAGCAAATTATGAGGAAAAAGAAAATAGAAGATATGCATTTAAGTTCTCCTGAAAGAATAGCTTGATGAACAGCAATAATTTCTGAGCTGGCTGACTTGGTCTAATGTGCCTGCATGTCCTACCAGTTAGAAGTGTGTGTCCTGCTGTAGCATATGCAGCTCATGTCAGCTTATCCGCTGAGACAGCATCTTTGGCTTTTTACACTTGCAGTGGTATTAAATGTTGTTCCTGCTGATAATATAATTACACAAACCAGAAGCAAGTGTGTAAAAGTTGAACTCCAATTCATTTTACAGTATCAGCTTTTTGCCTACAGTTCTTAAACAGCGAAGAAGGTTCCTAATGTTCGCAACACTTACTGCTATGGGGAGGTTAAAATATCTATATCTATCTATCTATCTATTTCTGAGGCAATAAAGACTTCTTTAATTTCTAATTCCTTTTAATGTAATTACTATCCATGGAAAAATGGCCTTACATTTTCCAGCAGGGTGGGTGGGAGGAGAACCACACTTTTTGGACATATGGTCCTGCCCCACACTATTTTAACAACACACTTGGGAGATGCTGCCAGCAGTATACAATTAAATTAACAGTAACAGATTAAGATAAAAAATTCCTTGTATTTCTCACAGGTTCCTTTCTTCAGCTAACATTAAGAGGTATATAGGGGTGAAACATTCTCAAATGGGTGTTCAGCAAAGACGCTGCAGTCAAACACAAGCTACCTTATCTCAAAGTCACTAAGACATAGTAACATACATGGTGAACTACAAACCAGGACAGGCAGGGAAGTTTTGGAGTTTCTCTTTTTTAAAGCCAAGACAACACATGAATGCAGAGGCAAATACTGGAACACTGAAACGGAGAAAGGCCTCCAAGTGAAACTGCTGATACAAGATTAATGGAAACAGGCAAATTTCCAGTTGCAAAGCAATAACTGTGAGTGAAGGAAAACTGGGTAAAATATTAATGGTTCATTTCTACTATGGCAACCCATGACATGCAGAGAACCTCTCCTTTGCTTTTCCTCTCCTTCCTGCAGGTTCCTGTGCATTCTGACAGACTGGCTGTGCACTGAGAACAGCTGGTTGCAAAAGGGAAGGCTTCCATTCAAAGCTTGTCAGAAACATCAGTTCTTGCCTGCACACATCTGATTTCATTCTGCCAAAATCTTAGGGTGACATGTGTTACCCAGTGCAGCACATCATTTGCATGAAAGTTGCCATTGAATATTTACTTTCTCTAGTTCTGCTTTCAATTAAATTCTATTTAAGAATATACAGACAACAAAGACAAAACAATCATCCATTAATTAATAACTTCATTTCCAACTACCAGAAAAATAGTTGTTATTGTTAACTGGCCTTGGATAGCAATTCTGTACTGCCAGGATAAAATACAGCCTTTTTCTGGATTTTGTTTGGGTTTCTTTTTTTTTCTAAAGGCATTCACACAGAGAGCATTTTAATTTTCCACACTATAGCTATGTTGACCTTCCAGACCTTGCAAAGTAAAGTATTTATGATCTTAGCTTTTTTCCCTTGTTTTTATGGTATTGTTTCAATATTTTTGTAACATTTGTATTTCTTGCTGATGTTTTTGGCATTAAAAATCACTCAAGCTGTGCCAAAATATAATGATATTCACTGAACCATAGTATGGAAGGATAATTCAGTTCAAGGAGGTTATTCTAGCTCATCATGTACACAAAGGCTTGAAAGAAGATGCAGAGGATTCTCAGTTTTTGACATGTGCACTATTCAACAAACATGACACAGAGAAGACTTCACTTACATATCAAAATATGCAGCTTGATGTCTGCAGAGCCAGCCAGGCAAAAATAGTATCCAAAATGCACACATGAAAACACCCTTTATGGTCTTCCCAGAAACTCACTGTCTTTCAAATTCAATTGATCATGGAAAACTCAAGCCTCTAAGAAATTCCTTTTTCTTTTCTTCCAGTAGCAAAGCCTGCCACTCATTAACCCATTGTATCCCACAACACTGAAAGCAAAGTCACAAATGTTACTGTATAGGCCAGGCTGTGCTTTATGTTTATCCCCATCTTCTCTTTTTAATTTCTGTTACCCTTTCTCTCTTATTATCTGGACTTTTCCTTCCTTGGTCTTCGCTCATGTCTTCAGTGACAGTGGTAGAAACTCATGTGGAGCAAGGTAACTCTGTACTTAACTATTTTGATGCTCGTGATCAGTCTCCTGTCATGAGTTTATAAACCTCAACCACCTAGCCAGTCCTGAGGCTGATCACTTTGAAATTCTAAGGGGATCAATGCCATAAAGTTACAGACACATATCTAGGGCTTTTCACAGAGTTGCAACATATTATGGATTACTATGAAGCAACAGTGCAAGCAGACGGCACCAGACAAATGCTTTCTCAGCAGTTAATTTTCTGAAGAGCTATGATATCAACACCAGCCTTAAATTTGTCTAGCACAGTGGTCATACCTGGGGGAACTCAAGAAAACAGAAAAGAACTAAACTTACAGATTTAAATCTCGCCTATAGGGAAAGTCAGGCTCTCCAATTAGCACTGCAAGTTGTAAAGCCAGGTTCTGATTCAACACTTATAGCTTGAGCTGCTCAATTGCATGTTGTTACTGAAAGCTTTACAGTCTTCTAGTAGTCTATGAAGTAAGACCACATGAAGAATCTCTCCTGTCTCAGCATCAACTGCTGTGCAGGCAATTTGAAATTTATTCATGTACTCATTTGAGCCTTTCAAGCAGTTTGTATATTGACTCCACAGCCTGTTCACATCAGCGTTTTCTGCATTACTGAACAATGCTGGTATATCAAGTGCATGCTGACCAGTCTAGAATATTTAAGGAAACAAAGTAACCAAAAAAACCCTACAACAAGGCATCATGATTTCATATGACATTGTTGTCATGTAAAAGAAGAAAATATTATGAAAAACAGAGAGTGAAACTTAAGTGAACATAGGTCTTAAATTCTAATCTTGTATTTTATATTGGATGCTTTCAACAGAATTTCTAAAGAGCCAAGTCTCAAAAAGGAAATATTCACTGACCTCTGTGCAAAGACTGTTTAAGATAAAATAAGTTCAGAAACAAGAATTAAGAAATATTTTAGACTCCTATGTCATTCTCACTACAAATCATAAGCCAGTAGGTGCCAAATGTCAGATGCAGCATTCGCAAGAGTAAGTTGTAAAAAATGGACCTAGCCCTAAAATAGACCTATATTTTTTATGCTTTTCTGGAAGCCATTTAATTAAATTCTCATCACAAAATTATCATGAAATATCATCCTAACAACAATGAACTCCCAAAGTCTTCAGAGAAAGCAGCAGAAGCACAGTATGTTTACATTTATTTCTTCTTCTTATCCCACTCAAGTATGATTCTCTCACACACTATGGTTGCAAAAATAGTTAATACATCAGAGACAATTTCCATTTCACTTCGTGATTTTTTCAATAAACTGTAATAATTACCAAATTCTATAAATGGTGCAAAATCAGCATTGCTTATCAGTTACCAGGTTGAAATAAGCTGCCAAGAGCCTTTAGTTACCTTTGTGACTCGACACAGGAACTTGCTACAATCAGAGCATTTGTCATCTTTTGTCTTTTTTTTTTTTATTTTAAAGCATGGAGTTGGAATTACATTTGTTCAATGTGTGCTAAGAGAAGTCAGCTTTTTACATATGCATACTACATACAGCACATATACTACTGGTTTACATATATTTATGCTGCTTGATCCTATGATATTTCAAAGCTGTACCATAACTCAACACTGTGGGGAAATGCCACTGGTGGGCATCACCATTGCAGATGACCATGTGCTGACTGACTACTTCTGTTTGAAAGGGTGACCTCAGGAGACAACCACTTGGTGCATTTTCTTTCTCACTGTCCTTTTGCTCATATGCAGCAATACTGTTTAGAAATAACAACCCGAAAACAGTCATTATGCATTTACATCCAAATCACATCTTGCTTATTTTTAGAGCTCTGTTTAGAGTCTGAGTGTTGTTTTTCTTCCATGCCTTCTGTAGATCCTTCTGGAATAAAGATCTATGTGGAAAGGACCATCCTTTTTACAGATTGTGATCTCAATAAACATAATCCCGCTTTTAACTGGCTGCAGATCAGTTGCATCTGTTGTTGTAAATACACAAGAGCAAGGAAGTCTTATGACAACACCTTTTTTTTTCCTCCTGTGCTCCAAGAAATCACTGGAAGAAGAATGGCTTAAGTGCCAGTTTATATTTCAGTCTTCCAGTTGGGATTTGGTCAGCTTTTCATTTATTGTAGAGCAGTGAAAAATGGTATTATGTGGAGAAGTAAGATTGCTTTCCTTTATAAAGTCGGCTTTGTCACAGTTATCTACCCATTTGTTATGAGTAAGATTGCAAAGAGAATATAAGTCCAGAAGCAGCAGCAAATCTGTGTTATTATTTTCAGTCTGAAAATTTATGGTTTGCTCTAATATATTTAAAATAATGTCCACTTTTACAATTACAACAGTAAGAATTAATCACCTGTTGACACTTTTAACAAAAGATACTCTGGAGACTACCATTTTGTGAAAAAGCCTGTGGCTCCTAGTCAAATACATCTGGTGCTGAGTTTCTGATGGCTACTTGGTGTTCATTTTGATTTCACAGATCTATATTATATGTTGAGAAACATGTACTTGCACCTGTAAGGACGTGTCCATCACAAACCTCTTTTCTTCACCCCATGTGGAAAACTTTAGATTTGTAACTTCTCTGAATTTCTATGGTACCACAATATTTGAAGTTAATAGTCTCTGTTTTGAGTCTCCACATTACTTCTGAAAACAGAACTAGGACTTTTCAGAGACCATCTTTAATTCTGGCAATTTCCTATTCACTGATACTCTTCCCTAGTCAACAGAGGAAGATGTATCATAATTTCATGTTCTGTGAGCACCTTCATGAAGGTAACTCACTGCTGATTATAAGGAGAACACATGGTAATTATATTCTCTAAGAAAATGTACACCTCACACATTGTTCTCTTGGCTACTTCAATCAGTTGCTTGGGAGCAGTTTTGACGGGCTCTCTTTCTCTCTCACTAATAGTTGCTTTGCATTTGCACTTACAGCCGCAAGTTGCACCTATATAACATCACTTATCTCCCATCCAGGACCTGCTTACACAACTGGTACAGCCAGCCTAGAATTGCATGTGAGCTGTCTGAAGTCTATTTATGTGCTATGCAAGCCCAATCCCTCTAAGAGGTTACCATCAGGGTAAGAACAATCAGAACGGCAGCTAAATACACCACACCATATTTAGGTATCACAGGTTAAAACTGAGTTCAGTTCAGAAATGAATGAACTTCCATCATCTGTTTTACTGCACTACACTGATGCTATTTTCCTAATCATATGTTCAGCTGCCTCAAAATTTTCATGTCTATGGAAAAACACAGAACCCTACTTCCAAAGACTGAATTTTGTGTCTTAAGTTTTACTTTAATAAGGTAATCATCACCTCATAGCACAATCACAGTTTCCATTTATTTATTGTAAACCCCTGCCAGTTAAAACAACAACAACAACCACCACCACCACTTTCAAGAGGCCAAGTGAATAAGCACGCTTACTGAACATAAGTATTGTTTTCATTTAGAGCCAAAAAGGGACTAACAACCCTGCATTTTATTATTTTTAGTCTAAGTATTTCCTCATTGTATTTCTGTTCAGCACTGTACTCACCATGAGGCTGACAGTTCCCTGTAGCTCTACTGACAAAAAAATGACTTGTAGGAGAGTTCTAATGACAGAACAAGGGGCAGTTACAGACACAACAGGAGCCTTGGAATAACTATGTGCTGTATTTGATTGACCTCATGTTGAAGTCCATTTGGACTCTGCTGCTGTAGATCTGGTCTGTGCCTGAAGGTACATGGCTTATTAATATAAGAAGACAGAACAGATTAGACCACATCAGATTGTTCATACAAAAAGCAGAACAGCTCCAGCTCTTGGACAATAAATGATAGCAAGATCTGCAATTGCTCTGAAAGCAAATATTCCTTTGCCTACAGACAGTAAGATCTGAGACTCTAAGAACAGATTATTCAGCCACTTTCAATGTTCACCTCGGTCTATGAAAAAAAGAGCGCATTACTTTATCTCTTAGGTATTTGAAAAGACTCTTGGGGATTTTGGATAGCCAGAAAAAGCTAAATTTCCAAAGGGAAAAAAAGTTTATGTGACACTTAGTCTATGGAGCAATAGCAAAACCAATGAAACTATCTTCCTTAATTCTCTTGTTTCTCTGAAATTCAACCCTGCTGTGATACAATTCACTGCTAAAACAGAAGAGCTCTTCTGATAACCTGTCTTAATCCCAAAGCCAGTAACTACTAATAAAGAAGAGAGAAGAGAAAACTGCAGGTGGTTTCTCTCATCGATATTAGTATTTATCATCAAATCAACTACAGCTATCCAATGCTACTACCAAACGAACAAGAAGATGATGTTTAATGACTGTGTACACAGCTTCAGAAAACAGCATAGAAAAAATACTTTGAAGCACTTGACTCAAGGCATTGACTTCGAACTGTTTCAAAATCAGTGCTCTCATTTACAGGCAGCCCCACTCACTCACCTATGAAAATGATTCAATGTAAGCCTAGAGAAAATCCATAGGAGCAATTTTGTCACAAGTACATGCACAAGGATGGAGCTACACCTGGGTTATGCCAACACAAAAATGCTTCCAGAACTTTCACTTTGGAGGTATCTCCTCTGATACTGTTCTTTGCAATGAGCTTGCATGCAAATACACAGCAACAGCAGAACTATTTTCTACAACGTTTTGTGCAGACCTTCAGTGAGTGCACACTCTTCCCAGGCAAACTATTTCCTTGATTTATAATTTTAACATTTAACAACTAGGTAGCTGCACGTAGAAATGAGTTTACTATTAGCCACACTAAATGTGACTTGCAAATAAGGCTTCCCAGAAGAGCTTTATTTTGACTGAGAGCTTCTTTTAATTTCTACCTCTAGTAAGTATGGCTAGAGAAAAAGCTACTTCTGAATCCAGTGGAACTGTCACCACAACAGGCTTGTATAGCCCAAGCATTTAAACAAAGAGGCAATACACAAAACAGGAAACGAGCTAAGCACAGCAGTGAAGTTACACCTAAAAGCAAATTTTCAGCCATATGAATCCTAACTTAACTGTTCTGTTCTAAGAAACAAGCTCATGACGGCATTTCAAAGCTATCAAGGAAACAGAACATTCACATTAACAGGAGGAACTGAAAAAAAAGAGAGCAAACAAGAAGGCTGGAGGTCTTCTCTGGGGATGATCACATTAACAAAATCACTCTCCATCATTTATCAGCAGTCCTGGCTCATTGGAGAGGTCCCCGAAGACTGGAAGCTGGCCAATGTGATACCCATTCACAAGAAGGGTCATAAGGAGAATCCAAAAAACTACAGACCTGTGAGCCTGACCTCAGTGCCAGGCAAGGTCATGGAACAGGTCATCTTGGATGCCATCACAATGCACCTACAGGATGGCCAAGGGATCAGACCCAGCCAGCATGGATTTAGGAAGGGCAGGTCCTGTCTCACCAACCTGATCTCCTTTTATGATCAGGTTACCCACCTGCTGAATATGGGGAAGGCTGTGGATGTAGTCTACCTGGACTTCAGCAAAGCCTTTGACACTGTCTGCCACAAGAAATTCCTAGCCAAGATGGCAGCTCATGGTTTGGACAGATTCACTCTGTGCTGGATCAAGAACTGGCTGGATGGCAGAGCCCAGAGAGTGGTGGTGAATGGTGCCACATCCAGTTGGTAGCCAGTCACTAGTGGTGTTCCCCAAGGATCAGTGCTGGGCCCAGTCCTGTTCAATATCTTTATTGATGACCTGGACGAGGGGATTGAGTCCAGCATCAGTAAGTTTGCAGATGACATCAACCTAGGAGCAGGTGTTGATCTGTTGGAAGGTAGGAGAGCCCTGCAGAGGGACCTGGACAGGCTGGATGGGTGGGCAGAGGCCAATGGGATGAGATTTAACAAGGCCAAGTGCAGGATTCTGCACTTTGGCCACCACAACCCCAAGCAGCGCTACAGGCTGGGGACTGAGTGGCTGAGAGCAGCCAGGAGGAAAGGGACCTGGGGGTACTGATAGATAGTAGGCTGAAGATGAGCCAGCAGTGTGCCCAGGTGGCCAAGAGAGCCAATGGCATCCTGGCCTACATCAGGAACAGTGTGGCCCGTAGGACAAGGGAGGTTATTCTTCCCCTGTACTCAGCACTGCTCAGGCCACACCTTGACTACTGCGTCCAGTTCTGGACCCCTCAATTCAAGAGAGATGTTGAGGTGCTGGAGCATGTCCAGAGAAGGGCGACAAAGCTGGTGAGGGGCCTGGAACATAAACCCTATGAGGAGAGGCTGAGGGAGTTGGGGTTGTTTAGCCTGGGGAAGAGTAGGCTCAAGGGTGACCTTATTACTGTCTACAACTACCTGAAGAGACATTGTAGCCAGGTGGGGGGTGGCCTCTTCTGGCAGACAACCAGCAATAGAACAAGGGGACACAGTCTCAAGTTGTGCCAGGGTAGGTATAGGCTGGATGTTAGGAGGAAGTTCTTCACAGAGAGAGTGATTGGCACTGGAATGGGCTGCCCAGGGAGGTGGTGGAGGCATCGTCCCTGGAAGGTCTTCGAGAAAAGACTGGATAAGGCACTTAGTGCCATGGTCTAGTTGACTGGCTAGGGCTGGGTGCTAGGTTGGACTGGATGATCTTGGAGGTCTCTTCCAACCTGGTTGATTCTATGATTCTAAAATCCATGAAGGCAGAGCACTTCTTCCTCAAATCTCAAAATACTAGACCTTGGGAGAGTCAGTGAAGACAAAAGTGGTTCAGAATAGATAATAGGCATGCAAAGAAACCTCTCTCCTTAGAGTTTTAACTTACAGGACAGTTCCTTACACAAACTACACAGAAAAAGAAGTGTGGGATATCTGACTTTCTTGATGTGCTGTTTTAGTATAGATGTTCCCAGGGATTGTGGACCATTTAAAAATGTGTTTATGAATAATGAAAAGCACCAGGACTAGCAAGCAGTCTTCAATAGTTCAACTGCAGGTAACAAAACCTCCCTTGAATTTTCCCTAACATTCACACCAACTGTTCCAAGCAATCCTTTAAAGATTAAAAGATCAGTGTTGCAACAGAACATGCTATCTGGAAATTAATTTTAGCTACATCAGCCACTGATCAACCTCATTTTGAAATGTGTAATACTAAGCATTTTTATTAGCTGATGACATTTTACAAATGAAAAGAACTAGAAACACTATATTTCTGCTGGATGAACTAATAACAATAAAAGCTGTGCTAATTCAAATCAGTGACTCAGCTATGAACTGTCAACACTTTCCATTTGAGAATACAACTCAGTTCAATATTTTGGCACAGTAGATTTACTACAAATAAACTACTTTAGAGCAACCTTGAGATTACACCAAATGAAGACTACTACAGGTGAGACAATGACAAGCTGAAGGTTTTCAGTGCATGAAAACAGTAATAAATGGCTGAGTCTGTTGTGAAGTCTTAATTTTTGGATCTGTGGGAACTGGAGGAACTCATAGATCATTATAGAAGTTCTCTGCTCAAGAGGGGCAATAAATTCAAGACTTATAAATTACTAAAGAACATTAATATATATAAAGAACTGATGAATTTTTTTGTAGTGGGATTAATTTATTGACTTGTGTGGTGTCAGTTATGCAGATAAACTGTGCAACTGCTGCAGTGCAAGACAAGATTTCTTTTCATCTCTATCAGAGAATATCAGTGAAGCTACTTATCTTATTGTAAAGGTCAATATCTGATCACAGAATTTGAACCAAAATAATTTAATAAGACATATTCTAAAGACATTAAATCTATTCTATCTCTGCTGGGCTGTTCTCCTTTATCTTATGCACTAAAACATGCTACCCAAAATGACATGTTTTTCATTTAATGAGGATAAGATCTTGAGATGTCTGATTTATTTAGCAAAAAAAATCACATCAACACTGACTGACAATTACCATGAGGCAATACCATCTGAGCTTTGCTAAATGCTTTGCTAAAGTAAGTCTGACTTTATCCAGTTCTATCTTTTTCTTTACCAGACTAATGAGATTTTTCTTAGGTAACTCTTCCTTGAAAAGTCAGAGAAAATCATAGAATGGTTTAGGTTGGAAGGGACCTCAAAGATCATCTACTTCCAACCCCCTGCCATAGGCAGGGACACCTCCCACTAGAACAGGTGAGAACCAAAGAGAGTATAAAGGCATCTAGTAAACTTACAGTTTAGGTAACAGCAAACTCTTACATATTCTATTATCTATTATTCTTTCAAATGGCCAAATCTCTTCCTTTTTTCAGCTCCTTCCCCAGAATAAACACTGGGCTGCAGTACAGTCTATTGTTTGCTGAAATGTCTATATATAATTTTTAAAGGTAAGAAATAAGGTCTTTCTATTGTTACTTCAATATTTATTTACTAGAATAAGTGGTTATCAACACCTTCTTTTACACATTAAAGGAATAAGCAGTGCCAAAGTACCATAAATAAGGGAATTTAGAACTACATTGGTGAAATGCAGCATCAGATGGGCTTCACTGAGAGCTTTAGTGTGGCTCAAGTTTGGGAGAACATTTTCCTAATAGTTCAACAAATTATTCAAATATTTTTAAGTCAAGTGAGTGAACTGAAGCACTTTACATCAATCCAGAATGGAAACTCCAGTTGCTCTTTAGTTGCTGGCTGTTGCAATGAAAGACAGCAAGGTCAACTTCAAAGCTGAAAACGAAAACAGGTAAAAGGCAGACGGGTAAGACTTGCACATGGATTAGTAAGAGATAATGAGAGAACGTTCCAAACTGTCCCACATTTCTCATGCTCAGCATCAGGCACAGCAGCATGAGAAGGTTTCTCCTCTTCTCAATTGCTAGTGCTTTTTCTGGGAAAAAGTCAGGGGATGTACACCTAGAAAACACCAGGAACTATCTCCCACTCCTGTCTGCTGCAACTGCCTGCCTGCAGAGCAGCAGAAACTAATATCACTGCTGATGCAGATAGGACAATGTCTCTTTCATTTTCTGTGTTTAGATGGTTGAAGAGAATGGCAAATCACAAATCTATCTTTTGATCCTCTTGTGCTCCCTCTCAAGATTTTGTTTCAACAACCTCAACAAGATGACAAGAAAGTTACTTTTGAGACTGTTTGGAGAAGATTAATTTGCATGCTGATCATTTCATGCAAGGCATTAGTCATAATTGCTCCTAGAAAGGAGGAAAGAGAAAGATATAGAAAGCAGATTAAAGAAACAAACCTTAACAAGTTCTATAAAGTCTCTAGAAGTGACAAAACCTTTTCAATCTTATAATTGCCTATGTAAATACACCAGTTTTATTCCCAGTGGCTTAACAGCTTCAATTTAAATAGGAAATAGCTGAATATATGATAATTGCTTGTTCATTTTACATGCACTATAGTTCATTAAAATAAAACCTATACTTGGCTGGATATCCAGTATTTAACAGTGATTTTATAGCACATGTAGCTGTTGAGAAATTAAGTTGACAAGAACAAACATGAGATATACTCCAAAGTCAATTGGGCTTTCAGTTCCTTCTTCTAATTGTAACAGTGATAACTAAAAACAAATTTGCTTTGAAGATGTAGAAAGCATTATATTTTCGAGTGTTGCTTAAACATGTAAGAATAATCCAAACAGCATTTTCAGACGTGTTTAACTTAGGCAGCTAGCTCCTGCAGAAATCAGGAATTTAATGTAGTTTTGTACAAACAGCAGGTCTACTAAGTTCTTTTCAGTTCCTTAAGCAATGAAATCTTTTCCCAAATCATCGCTTCAAAGGGGGGGGGGGGGGGGGGGGGGGGGGGGGAAGCAAACACCAGCCAAGTTAAATAAGTGGAAATAAGAACATTACAGATAATCAGTGTGGCTAAGACAAACTTGAAGCCAGATTTAAATGACTGCAGCTTGAAAAAGAAGAGCAGACTTGCAACTATTCATTCAGCCTAGCTAAGGTTCTCCATAGGAGATAACTGAAAAGGGATCGCCACCCAAACAAGCAGAACGCGCAGATGCTCACACAGTACTTGACGTCTTAGAAGGCTTTCTGTGAAAGGAAGCAATCAGATAAAGGCAGCAAGGAAGTAAACTGGCCAGACTGAAGCAGGGCCCAGAAGATGGCCTTGAATAAAACAAGAGATGGCTAAAAGAATCCTAAAACGAGAGCTTTCAACCCAGCCATGTCAGAGCTACATCCTTTTGCCTACCTTTGTGAATGAGAAGGTCTGCATAGAGAAGGAATTCAGTAACTATCTTCCCCTAAAAGAAAGGCTGATCAGAGCCCAATCTCTGGATGTCTGCTCTAATGAAAAAGCAACAACTTAGCTTTATATAAAAGAATGTATAGAATGCATTAACTAACTGCCTTAAATAGAAGCAAGTTATAAATCCACACACTCTATGACAACAAAGAGGTCCCTCCATTTCCAAATCTTACTGCCTCTGCAAGGCAAATTAATCCTTTTCCTTGTCTGAGCAATTATACTTGTGCTGGTTTGAGGCTAATTGTAAGAACTCAATGAGAAAAAATACATTATAGGCCGTGGAAAGAAAACAATGGTGATGTCTACTTGACTCATAAGTTTGCTGAGATGTATAAAAGCAAGGACACATAGAGAAGACAGTCAGTCTGTCAGTGTCTGTGTTTTCCCCCTGGGCTTCTGCTGTTCTGCTTTTATCTGTGTAACCCAAGTAATCATTCTGCTTCTAACCCCCCTTGACCATCCTTCCAGCTCACCTTGCATGTCAGGCAAACTCTCCCTGAAGGTGTTCAAGAAAAGACTGGATGAGGCATTTAGTGCCATGCTCTAGTTGATTGGACAGGGCTGGGTGCTAGGCTGGACTGGATGATCTTGGAGGTCTTTTCGACCTGGTTGATTATATGATTCTACCCATGTGCTGCAAACTGGTTTCACAGGAGTAGACTAGCCACATAAACAGTTAAAAAAAGGGATTTATAAACAAAATACCAGTTCAGCCTGGACATGTTTCTACAAAACAAAGCAAATTAAACCCACAAACACAATACCCCTCAGCCCCCATGAACAAATATAAACCAAACCATTAAAAAATAACAAACCAAAAGACAACTCCCAGACACAAACAAGTATGGTTTTGTAAAAACAACAATCTAAGCTCACAGCCAATTTTGTATCTGAAATTTCTTAATAATGCATAGGCTAGCACTATTGTTATATTGGCAGAACATAGTGTTCAGATTTCAGTCAAGGTGGCAGAAGAAGAGATCTGAGCACAAAATCTGACAGTCACATTTTATTTTTTTTTCACATTGTTATTGCTTTGCCAGTGATCTGACACATCACTGACACTCCCTGTCATAGTGTGCTAACCAGAAGATGGGGGAGCAGAGGGTTTGCAGGAGGTCTTGTCTTTTTCTCCCCAAAAGGAAGTGGCAGAAACAGGCAGGTTTTCCTAAAAGTCAGGCTTCTGTAAAGTGGCAGATTTGTTGAAATGTGGAGCGATTCATGGGTTCAGATTTCTTTTCCCTTAGGGAAAGAGTAAGGGTATGCACTGATACCCAAAAATAACACAACTTTGTTGGCAGATGCAGCCCCTCTTTCTGAGATTTGCCCCTAGTCTGGCTTCAAGAGAAAACATCAAGATCCTCAAAGCCCTCTCTTCCAAGCTAAAGAAAATCTCCATTGTTATTTGGCAGCAAGAAATTTGACATTCTCTGCATTCTCATGTTGCTAGAGGGCATGAACATTAGACCTGCAATCAAAACATGCATGTGTAGAAAAGCAGTAACAAGAAGTGCACCAATGGGAGAAATTGTTGTCTTTTTACCAGCTATTCCTTAGCCTATTTTAATATATCAATGAAAAAAACTTATTTAGAAATGTGACTGGGAAGCGCCAATCCCATCTCAATTAAAACATCCCTTTAGCTTCCCTGCAAGGTAGCCAGCCTCATTTGTTGCTTCAGGTTTGGATGGATGAGCACTAAAAGGCAGAACATATTATTGGGTCAGTGACCTCTCTGATGCTTTATAGATTTATAACAAAGCAACTTTATTGATATGATTTTAAAGAGCTCTCAGAGGCACAAAATGCAGCTTGAGTAGGAATAAATAGCAGACATCCCTTTGTGAACGACAGATGGCACCCAAGGTGACTTATCTCCCAAAAAGGTAAGCACTCACTTTCACTTATTTGTAAATAGCCATCATTTATCCTGGTTTGTTCAGCAGGTCCCAGTGGTGTCACCTGCATCAATTACTAACAGGAATGGATAACAAAAATAAAATGTAGAAGTGCAAGTTTAACTTCTTTTGCCCCTCAGCAAATCTGAGACCTGAAGTGCAACATAAAGTAATCTGTGAAAATAAAAAGTAATGGTTCTCTTGATAAAAATTATGTGTTCCAGCAGGTTCTGAATTCAGCACAGGGAAATACTAATGTCCTTTTTTCCTGCTGAGATTCTAGTGAAAAAAGAACTTACCTCACTGGAACATCTGGGTAAAACCAAGTGTGACTAGCCTGGATACTAAGAATCAGCATTAACAGTGTAAGTGGAGATGCACAGCTGCAAGTTGCTTATTAAAATTCTTTATCATTCATTAAATCCCAATGGCAGAACCAAAAGAGCTGGAAGACCTTCCAGGCTGATCTTTGAAAGTGTTTCATGATCAGCATTAGAGGCAACTCAATTAAAGATATCATCATGTTTCAGCTACCACAAAAATACCCCACAAAGGCAGACCTCCCTGGCAGACATGTCTCAAGCTGACATGCAACTCATCTAGTAGGAATGCAGAATGGTTTGATCTCTAGCAGAAGAAAGATGTTCATGTTAGCACTGTTTGAATCAGCAGTGCACTTGGGAAGCAAACTCTTCAGCTGTCCTGCTGAGTAGACTGTGATATTTTACAGCGTTGTAATGGAGACTGCCTGTAATGGAAACCTCTTCTGTTGCAACTTGCATCCATTGCTCCTTGTCCTATCACAGGAAGCAAGTGAGCAAAGCCTGTCCCCCTCATTCTGATCCACAGCCCTCAGATATTTATAAACATTTATTAAATCCCCTCTCAGTCTTCTCTTCTTCAGACTAAAAAGCCCCAGATCCCTCAGCCTCTCCTCATAAGGCAGTGCTCCAGTTACCTAATTCTCATAGCCAGCCCTCCATTGGATCCTTGTGGCAAGACTGCATGCAACATTGCATCCTGTCTGCTCCTCTGCCAGCCTTCTGTCAAGATGGGAAGTCCTGGACATATACAGATCATCCAGAAGAACCAGGTCAGAGACTATGCTATAGACTCTCAGCTTCCTGAGAAAAGAATCTGAGAACTCAGGCAGCAACCCCTCCACGTGCTTTGGGCACTCTCTGATTTATATTTTGTGACTAAACACTTAAAAGCCTCTTCCAGTATAGTTTTTGCATTTGCCACTTTAAGAAGTAAGTGCTCTAGTTTCACCTGTTCCTTGCATGTATAAATTTCCAAGCTGTGCATTTTTGAACCTTGTGAATAAGTTTTCTGGCAAGTTTTAACGTTAATAAACAGTTTTCATGGTTACTAACAATCATTGCCTGGATATCAAAATTAATGCAGATTATTTATTTTGCATAATCTGTCACAGAAGGCACTAGCCTACAGAACCAGAGAAAAGGTAAGCTTCTCACTTCTTACCAAGTCCCTACCACCACCTTCCGTCCTACAAATCTGCTCTTATGTTGTGGAAATCAAACACTGGTTATGAATATTATTTATTCATAATATTTTTTTTAAATCATGAAAATTCCCTGAGATAATTTGGATTTTCAGTCAACAGGAAGTAGTTGCAGAAAGAGTATTTATAAACATAGAATTACAATTTAAACAATCAGAACTTGGAAAGTAGGAACAGAAAACCAGGAAAAAATTCTAACTAGGCTTATAGAGTCTTTGCATCAACTCCAGCATATGTACTCATGACACTTTTGCCCCTGAATCATTTTCCTGTACAAAGACACTTCCCAAACCCACAATAATGATCCCAGGGTCAAATACAAAATATTCCAGGTAGAGAGGAGGAGAGAAGAACTGATTTGCTGCTGCTGACCTGCCGGTGCAAGCTGTAAACACATGGGCGTTGTGATTCCCAATTAACAAGTCATGAATGGGGTGCTGCTCACCATGGAGGGTCAGTGCAGGAAGGCAGTTTCTAAATCACTCCCCATTAAATACATCATTTTGAAAATTAAATTGGCCAATAGGCACTGGCACCATTGTTCTGGCCAAGGAATTGAAAGCTTTGTGCGACCATGCATGCACGTTGAGGAGCAGCACAAGACACCTGACACATGATGCAAAGCCTTGAGGGCCAAACCCTCCATTGTTTTCTCATATACTCAACTCCCAGAAACAGAAGAAAGACAGTAAGGGTTAAAACGACCTGGCAGGATTAATGCCCTACCAGAACATCCTACCTACACCATACTGTGCCTAACGAGCTTGTTTCCAAAGGCAGGGAGTTAGCATTAAAGGATCCTACATCAGGCTACTAAAGTGCAACAGCTGGTTTTTTTTTTCCACACAAGTCAACATTCCATCTGATATAGAGATAGCACTCCTTGTTAGATGCTGTTCTAGCCTAGTTACCTTCTTTGTATTTCATTTCTAGGATATTTCTAGACCAATCTTTACATGCTCCTGAATAAAATCTGTCATCTAACAAATATTCAGTACCTCCCTGAGTTTGTAGTTCTTGAAGTGGATAAATCACATGTTTGCCACAAAGTATCATTTCTTGTCAGAGCCAAGTATCACTTTTCTTAACACCTAAAGAATAAACCAGCGATCAGATTACAATGCTGTTCTTCAGACATCTTCAGTCATGGCAATAAAGGACAAAATACTAACTCCCACAATGAGATCTTGCTTCTGAAGTAGCAAAAAAGAATCGGAAGGAGTAAGGAACGGAAAATGTTATCAGTATTCAGCTCCATTTTCCAAACCAAAATAATTCAATTGGCCTTCATTACAAACAACTTTCAATTGCATTTCTGTTCCTACAGTTCATGTCTTGGTTTAAGTCACAGCAGTGGGATTCACATACCCTTCAATTACCTCAAACCCTCAAGCAAGTCCACTTATGCCTCGTTTTGCATTCAGGTTTGAAGTCTGGAAGGAATAAGCAAGACAGGAAGTTTGATTCTTATTCCCATAAGAGGATTTTTACAAAAATGTGCTCCCATAATTCTATCTCATGGGCAGAGGAAAACCTACTAAGCAA
The DNA here is from genome assembly GCF_015220805.1 of Pogoniulus pusillus. Classification (NCBI taxonomy): domain Eukaryota; kingdom Metazoa; phylum Chordata; class Aves; order Piciformes; family Lybiidae; genus Pogoniulus; species Pogoniulus pusillus. The sequence goes on along the minus strand of NC_087285.1, from coordinate 5,978,296 downwards.
GGAGGAAAAAGCTGTGCAGGTATGCCAAGCGGAAAGGATATTCACTTGTCACTCTGGGAGCATCACTGGAACATGCAGAAGCAATAATGAGCCCACATGAAGACACTTTCTTACCGTGCTACACTGCTAACATTCCATAGACCTCCCTTAATCTTGACCACATCTCACCTCCATGACCACAGCCTATTGTTCTAATAAACTAAATAAACCAAAATGTGTTCCTAATGTACTTATGGGGACCCCTCAGACGTTACCTTCTCAAGATATTGTAGCACAAAAAGAAATCACCCTTTACAATGAAAAGAAGAATTGGCAGAGTTGAGAATTTTCTGTGAAGTAGCATAACACAACCTTCAGCAGCTTAGAATAATGCCCAAACCAGCAGAGACTTAAATATTTGAAGGAAATCTAATCCTGACCTCAGCAGTGCATGATGCTAAGTCACGCTTCAAATTTAGACTACTCTTCCCTCTGCTTTTTGTACAATTTCTGAGCAGTAGGAGCTTAGACAAGTGGCTATGAACAAAAGAAGGAACAACAAAAGAGATTTGGGTTTGATTAACAGATTGTTAAAGAGAGATGAAAAATGCTCATAGTTTACTGATATGAGTATGCATTTTGGTGATAAATTTCCATACTGCATACAACGCCTTCACCCCCACTCACAAAATGTTATTCATGGAATATTAGCATTCAAATTCATCTGTCAAAATGATTGTTGATGTAGTCTAGAAAGGCTATATTATCATCTGCTCTGCAGTTTGCCTCAGAGCACTCTTGATTCAGATATTTACATAACCAAAGATTATGACATCTTTTCCATCCCTTTTGATGTGTCTGTCAGCAAGATGTCAGTTGAATCAGATTAATTCCAGCTAGATTCTTCCCTGATACCCAAGAATAGCTGTGAGGCATGAAGCAGTCATTTTGCTGAGGAGAAGGTTTGTTTTCAAAAAAAAAAAAAAAAAATCATTTGAAGCAGAAAACACATACACAAGAGTGAAAAATGTGCAATTTATTATACTTGAGGCCCAAGATATAACAGTTTTGAAGGGAACTACGACCACTGATAGAATAGTCTTTAAGAACAGCTTCCAAGTACTAAAACATCTCCCAGAACTTATATCCAAACAAAACAGACAACATCACTTGTGCTTTATCAACATTAAGGCTACTTTATGCTATTGCAAAGGAAGCCCAACTAGATATCAACAGAGAATTCTTACAAAGGTCAATATCCAAGGACAGAACGAATTGGTATAGAATAATTCTGTTCTGATACCTTACAGCATGAAGTATAAAGAATATAAAGAGAATGTTTGTGCATAAATTGATGCTGAAGGAGATGAAAGAATTAAGTAGATAATACAAAAGGGTCAAAAGGGACAGATTAAATGACAAAGAGAAACATAAGAAACATAGCGAAAGAAGGACTGGGATTTTAGACATTCGCAGAAGAAAATGGAAACAAGAAGAAAATGGAAACAAGCAAAGGCAGTGCAGTAGATGAACTAATGAAGGGCCAGATGAAAATCCCAAATCAGAAGAAATATAATGAAGCATTGTGAGAATTGTCCAAGCCTTTCATTCACCTCTTCTTGCTGATGGGTAGAAAAGACTTTGGCTTATGAATATCCTGATAGTTGAGCTTTACCATCCCAAACATTTCATAGCTTACAATTGCTTTGCAATACTTCACAATCTTCCTGAAAACACATATCCTGTTTAACATCTCTCATTGTTAGGAACATGCTACTTAGCACTGACATGTAGTGCTCTAGTACACCTGCTGACCTTATTTACCTGTCCATTTACAGATATATCATGCTAGACATAAAAAAATTTTAGTCTACAAGGGCTTGAGTTAAACATCATCTCAACCATTCTTGCCTTCAGAGTACAGTAACTACTGTCATTACCAATCACACATTGAATCGACTGCCAGGATTAAATCCTCCTCCATAATTTTAAAGCTTTTTTCTCCAACGTAGCAGCAACTGACATTATATCATGTGCAGATATGAAAGACAAAGGTATCTGACTGATATTAAATGTTGTCACCCAGCTGGGGCTGGGAGGATGCCAACTGGTCAAATTCTCCAAAATCTTTGAACAGATGCTGTGGATATTCCAGTTATTACTTCAATTTCACACTCCTCCTATCTACGCTGACAGCTGTTTTTGACAGTCTGCTCTCTTCTTCTCAGCTCTACATGTCAACCTCAGACACATAATAACTGGGTTAGAGCTTAAACAATGGTGATTAAATCAGGTAGAGGAGGAAGTATGGTGGCAATAGAAATTAAGATGCTTCAGTAAACCTTCCAACTCTGGCTACTTCAGCTGAAAGCAACTTGACAGAAATTTATCCAGCAAGAAAAAATATGTTCAGAGATAAAGAACAGGCACTTTGTTAAGGCCTTGGACTATTTTGTTAGTTTTGTAGGGAGGTTTAATTACACTCATTTCCATGGAAGATTCTGTATGATCAATTCAGTCTTCAGACTCACAGGATTTAGAGGGGTCAAAAGTACATCAATTTATTCTTGGCAGTTCTCTTTGTGATGTCCTGCACCCTCCCAGTCATTTGATTCAACTTAGCCCTCATTAAACTAATGAAGCCCCTTGGCTTCTTAAACCACTTTAACACAGGTATTATCAAATAAATAGTCAGAAGAAAGAGTTGTGCATCAGACCCCACCCCATTTAAGCATGCCAAGTATTACTGTATGCTGTCAATACCAGAATCTAGCCCTACATAAACACTGATCTCCTCTACAGTTGGGATAGCTGTAATAATTGAAATGCGTTTTCGCCATCTGTTAAGTAATTCACACAAACAAGAACTGCAGATGTATTTTTTTTTCCAGAAATGCTGGCTGTATATTTGAAAAGGTAACCTCTACAATCCTCACATTCATAATTAGGTTTGTGGGTAGACTGAATAAACGAATTCCATTTGCAGGAAAGCTCAACAGATGGCATTGTGTATTAAAGTAGAAGCATGTGAGAATTATTTGAACAAATGGCAGATGTGTCTGTCTGCTTTCTCCTTTGCCATTCAAGATTGGCATTTCGGCCATTATTCAGACCTCTGAAGCTTGTGGTTAGCCAAGGACCTTTCCAGGCCCAGAGATAACCAGCCAGGATGGAAAAAAAAATAAAAATCCAAATGAAACTGTGAGACTTGAATGTTTGTCTCCTCATTCAGTCCCCACTTGCAGTTACATTCAAAGATCCCTCTGTGAGTAAACAGAAAAGATTGTACTTCGCTCAATTTCAGACAACAGTGACTGGCTGTCCATTATGGCAGCCTTTTGTGGATTTCTTCCTGCAACATGAGGTACTTCGCATCTCATCAAGAGTTATCAGTGCTTCAAGAAACCCTGCCTTGTATCTAGCCTCTTCCACAATTACATTACTCCAATAAGACTCATGGAAAGTATTGTCCTGGAAGGCTAATAGGCCTAAAACATGTCCTAGCAGAAGGATGGGGCAAGCTAATGGGGGAAGAAAGGGTTGGAGGAAAACAAAAGCTTGGGCCATTATATCCCGTCCTATGGTGATAAACAGGTACCCTCGGGTGTTTATGCACCTGTGAGTGTCTTGCCATAATAAGGGTTTCACCTAATATGGTCAGTTTGGCAAAATGCCATTCTGGTTGGTGAATCTCTGTGGTCAAAGAAACCATTACACTCAGGCAAATAATATAAATGGAGCAAGCAGTCGATGTCCTGCTCTGACAACGTGCTCTTGGTTCTGCTCAGACAATGTGCTCTGCCTCATGCTTCAGATCAGCTTAGCTCTGATGTTTTGGGCTTAAACTACCTACAAACTGAAGTGCTTCAAGTTTACCAGAAAAGGGAGAGGTTTATTAGTCCGAAGTCAATGCCAAAAAGAAGAGCCCATCTGCCTCTTGAAAATCACAACATGCTGCCATAGCAGGGGCTGCTTTAACTCAGGTAATCCCATTATATACAGCAGGATGTGCGAGAGCACCTTGAGTAACCCTGCTCTCCACCTTTCTTGCGCTAACCCTGATGCCTGCCAAGGCACAGCCTGTGACAAGCCAGCAACAGGAAGCATAGATAGAGGCTATTCCTCTGGGATCCCGCCACAGGAAAAAGCATGCACACACCAAGGAGAGACTGCTCTGCTCCCAGAGACATGAATTACAGCTCCATGGACTACAAAGGCAAATGAAAAGCAGCTCTTGCCCATTGTCCAAAACGCAGCATCCAGAAAAAAGTCCTGAAGTGACACCTCTACCCCTTCACTCCCAGACCTACTGTATTTTAGGGCTACAGTGAATAAAGCTGTTCTCACCCAAATAATTGATCAGACAGCTGAAAATTAAATAACTTTACATGAACCTAAATCATCAAATCAGTACTGTACTTGATGATCATCACTTGCAGTTTGCTGTTATACCATCCAGATGGCCTTAATCAGAGTGGATAGAAATACCATCCGCAGAGTCACAAACAGTGAAGAGTTAACCTGTGGTTTGATGGGGGAAATCTGCACTAGCACTGCTTAGGTGGGCTGAGGATTTCTTAAGAAGGGTATTGCATTCTTCATTGTTATCAATCCTGTTCTTTTGTGTTAAACTCACTTCAACAAAAGAGGAATTAGACAAACAAACAAATCCTTCCTGTCTCCTACTGATCAAACTCCTTCAGGTTGCTCATGTGAAAAGTAATTCTTGAAAAATATTTCTATTTCCCATTTTTAAAGCACATTGCATTCAGAAAACCACAGTTAACAAATTGTACTTCTAAAGTGTTGTACAAGTGAGAAATCTCACTCAACTATTTGCAACATTATTTATCTGCTGAAATGGAACTTGAATCATCACCTTTACACCTGTGCAACATGCCACGGTGATGTACTGCATGCTGACAGCATTTGGGTTTTATGCTGTTTTTTATCCTAAACCCTGCATTACACTGGCTATTGATCCAGTGAAAAGCATGATTGATTTCCTACTTGGCTTTGCCATTAAACAGAGAAATTCCCAGCAAATGTCTCTTTGTAAAGTGTCCCAGTACATGAAAAATCAGTGCCTACTCCTTAATTGCTGACAGATGGCTAAATTCAACTACAAGCTATTACGGAAGTAGGATAAATACACCATAGACTTAATATACCTTATGAAAAAGTTAAAGCTTCTGTCTATCAGAAAATATCAATAAATAAATTAACAGGAAGGAGAGGTAAAAATGTTTTTCCCAACCTTTTTCCAATGATTTTCCCCAACAGCTGCTTAGTCTGTGAGTAGAGCCACCCTCCAACTCATGAAACAAAACATGAAAATTTCTCTAACCACTCCACCTAGTGAATTCTGCCACTGCATTCTCTACTGTTAAGCATCTCAGTTCACAGGATTTCGGGGGAATTAAAAATCACTACAAATCCTGTGCTTTTTTAGTGATTATACCACATTTACAGGGTAAGCTATGAGCCACACTTGGAATTACCTTCGAACACATGACAATCTCAGCTGCTAAAAAAAAAATAGTTCTTACACTTGTAAAAAAAAACAAACAAACAAACAAAAAACCCAACCTATGATTGATTTAAGTAAATACTTCTATCATTCATACCAAGATGATGAATATTACTGAATAGGCTTGCAGGTAAAAAATGGTATTGCATGACAAGGAATCTTTCCTACCTTGTCACTTCGCGAAGCTCATGACAAACAGAGAGAGAGAAAGGGAAAAAGAAATAAGTCAGAAGGCTTTCCCTTCATAAGGAACCAGGAAGAAAAGAATTAATATAGAGAATATATTAGCACAGTAGTGGATTCAATTCAATTTAGAGCACCACATCAGAATTTCCTATCTCTTATTTACTTGTCAACATAAGAGCATCTTAAAGCCACCACAGAATGACAAAGTTATTCTGAAACACAGAACTAGGCTCACACAGCTAAAAGTAAGAAACATACAACAGAACCTAGAACGGATAAACTCCAGAGAGCCAGATTACTTTGCACTAGCTTTTCTTAAACATCAGTGTAATATGAAATCCTTTCAGACAGAAAAATGATGGTGCTGTATGGACATCTTTCAAGCATTCACTTATTTTAATAAAGCCTTCTCCAGACTTGTAAACCTGCTTACTGTCTCCTTTTATAAAAGATATTATTCTGCCAGGTGGTTTATCCAGACTCCCACAAGCTTTAATTATCTCTTTACTTAACAAGTACAGTAGCTGATCTAAATTTATTGCAGAAGCTAGAGGCTTGTGTGAATAAAATATCTGTTCTGTTTGTGATATGACAGCTATCTTCGCAGTCTCTTCTAATTACTTCCAGGTCATTAAGCTCACCTCCAGAAGATATTTTACTGTCATTAAAAAAAGTAGTATAATTACAGACACACACACACAAAAATATCAATAAGTACATGTGTAGAGTGTGTGTAGAGTGTGTATAGGGTGTGAATGAGTTCATGCCTGCAGTGCCAAAACATAAAACTAGCAAAAGCTGTCTCTACTTGACCAAAGGCAGCATTGAACCACATATTATTTTTTTTCCATTTCTCCAGTGAACATTCTTTTTAGAGGCAGAAATCTAAGCACACTCATTTGCTATGTCATCTTCCATCTCTTCCAGAGGAGCTATTTGCTGAGGCAGAAACCTTGGCTGCTCTAATTGTTTGATCCACATATTCGCTGAAGGATTGCCTCCATTACCAAGGTTTTCTTGAACCAATCCATTCACCATGAGTCCTTTCTTCAGTCATTTGTTTGTGACATGTTTTATAAAGGTACAGCCATGAGTATTTGAGTAGTAATTAGGTACTGCCACTTCAGCTATCCAGTCAATGGCTGTAATTGTAATTCTAAAGGAAGAATTCCAAATGCAATACAACAGAACACCTGAAAAAGTGCAGGTTAACCTAAGTGTTAAATTGATCACTTATGTTGACAGGCCTAATTGTTCACAAGTGGACAAAACTATGCATTAAAACATCTTTCAGCATTGTTCTAAATCAAAGGATAATCTGACTTCAGTCATTGTCTGTGCAAACAAATTTTATGTCTTTCATTTCCTTTCAAAAGTACTTGCTCTTGCAATTTAAAAGATTGCCAACTTATTCTTTGAGAAATACTTCAGTCCCTATAAACAAAAAGGCACTATTTAGTACTCACCAAATATGAACCACATAGGCTCAGTTTTTAAAGAGATTCTGACTCCCCTGGCTAGGCACATGAGGTCACTTTTCATTCCCTGTTAGTCAGGCATGTGTAAGAACCATGTAAATGTGAAAAGGGCAGAGTTAAAACAACGTAGCTATCAGAGACTTTCGTGAAGAGAACTGAAATAAGGATAATTTAAAGGGAAAAATCTATCAAAAAATGTACCCTCACATTATGCCTAACCTTGCAGTTAGCAGAACTCATCACTCAGAGTACTCACGTGAAAAGTTTCCTGGTAATGTTTGCATTTCAAACTGGAGTTTTTTTTTACATCCAGCACTATTAAGCAAATGTTACCTTAAGCTCAAAATCGTAGTTTCATAGGTTTTGATCAATTTTTTCCAAGCTGTATTTGTGCACAATTGCTCTTTGACTCACCTGGACTTGTTAGAAAGCCATAATGGTATCCTGAGTTTGTATTTTATTTACTACAGTGGCAAATCTGCTCATTGAATCATAGAATGGTAAGCATTGGAAGGGGACCTCTGGAAATCTAATCCAACTTCTCTGCCAAAGCAAGATCACTTAGAGGTAAGTTTTGAAAGTCTCTAGAGAGTGAGAAGGTCAAGTATGTTAAATTATGTGCTGACAGTGGTCACTTGTTCCTCTGGCTCACACTTTGGGTTTCAGGCCTTTCAAACATGCTGCACTAGCAAGTCAATGATGGTGCTCACCATAGTATCTAAAAAGTTCCCAACAAAACAAGAGAATTATCAAATATTAGATCAAGTGCTTCAGTTTTCTAACTCAGTGAAGGGAAAAAGACACGGTCAGTAAAGATCCCTATATTAAATCCAAATTAGCATGTACACTGTAACTGTAAAATGAACAGCATTGGAACTTCTGAATCAGCCATTCACTCCCTCAGGAAGAGATCGCTTAAGATCACCAATGAAGCAATGGAAAATGCTGAATGCTAGTTGTCCAGTGCTACTCACTGTATCAAAAGAAAAAGAGAGTTTATATGTCAGGGAACCAGAAGTTGAGAAGTGCACGAAAGCAGGTAAGCCACTGCCACAGTAAGAGAAAACGACTTGCATCAGTGGGCCACTGGAACACTTTGAATTTTACACATTGTTTTGTTCACAGAAGCCAAAGACAGATACAGATTTTTCTTGGCATTTCCCTTTCCCTCAAAAATCAACAGCAGTCACTGGGCTATGCCCTTTCTTTTCTTTGATTCTCCAACTCCCTGACATCTTGGGCAGCCAGGGCTCCACAGCTTTGGCAGTCCCCTGTGTAGTTATTAAGAATGCACTGGCAGCCATTTAGACCTTTTTCAGGCTTTACCCTATTGCTTCAAATTTAATTCCAACTCCTCAGAGCCTGAACAGATTGTATTCCTGGGGACACTTCCTAAAATGTATTCCTTTTCTGTGCAGTACTCCAAACAGGAACTGCTTGATAACCTTCCCAAGTCTTCATTTACTACTATAGGTCAGTAGAAAAGAAGAAACCGTCTTCCTCACTGGACACATGTTTAACAGTGTTATAGGCACAGCAAAATGTTTAATAACCACCTAGAGCTACTGGGGTCTTTGTTGCAGATATTGAACGATATATATTCTATCTTGAAAAGATAGGAAAGATATTGAAAATGGATACTTCAGCTCAGAATACTTAAATAATCTTAGTTCTTTTTCTGTGTTCCTTGTATGTTTACTCACTTGCAGGCCATAGCAATTATAAATCAAATATTATCACTCCCAACTGCATTTCAAAGTTATAATTTAAAGGATAAATAACCATATATCTTTAGGAGTGCCTTACTGATAATATAAAAAGGTAAAGTTTCCATGTTCTAATCAAAGATGCCCTAGTAGAGAGTTAGGAAAATCTCTCTCACCACAGGCTATAAAGAAACCACTGGAATGTGAAGAAACTGTTTTGGAGAAGAAATTTAATAATACAGTCTTTATAATGCCAGGGAGTTGTCAAATCACTCATAGATTGTATGCATCCTATTCTTTCTTCTAAGCTAAATATGCATTAGAAAAATGGTCGCAAAATGAAGGAAAAAAGTTCTGTTTCAAACAAAATTTATGTTAGTAGCATGATAGATAGATCAGACTATGTAATTTATCTCCTTGGCAAAAAATGGTTTTGTCACTCGTGCTGATTTCTTCTTTTAAATATACAATCTTATACTGGTTATTAAAGAGTCTGTAAATCTTCAATAGCACATCTTCCAAAAAGAATTTAATCCAGAAAGAATTCTCATTTTGTAACAGTAGCTTCAATATCAAAAGAAATCTGATGTTGCATGATAAACCCCCAGTTGTGTTATCTATGCAATTTATTTTGCAAAAGCATCCAAGAAATACAGTATTAACTACAAACCCAGTTTTAAAAGGTGTAACTCATGTTGTTGACCTTGGGCTTTCAGTAATTGCCTTACCAAGAAGGCAAGCACCTGCCACTGACCCAAGCTCCATTACATTTCAGAGTCAAATGACTGGATTTGCAATATATGAACTGTGGTCTCAATTTTGATCCAGCTTATTCAGTTAACTGACTACAGTAGAGTGGCTTTAACAAACAGCTACTTCTGGAACACTAATAAATTGCAAAGTATGTTCTAAAGCATTATTATCAATAATAATGTGGGACTGAATGCACCATCAGCAAGTTTGCACATGGCACCAAGCTGAATGATGTTGATACACCAAAGGGATGGGATGTCATCTAGAGGGACCTGGACAAGCTGGAGAGGTGGGTACAGATGAACCCCATGAGGTTCAACAGGAGCAAGTGCAGGGTTCTGCACCTGGACCAGAACAATTCTCACTGTCAATAGAGACAGGGGGATGAGGTGACAGAAAGCAGCCCTGAGGAAACGGACTTGAGGCTACTGATGAATGAGAAGCTGGACATTAGCAGACAACGTGCATTTGCAGACCAGAAGGCAAATCATATCCTGCATTCCATCAAAAGATGCACTGTCAGCAAATCCAGAGAGGTGATTCCGCCACTTTGCTCTGGTGAGACCTCACCTGGGGTACTGCATTCAGAACTGGAGCCCTCAATACAGGAAAGACAGGAACCTGATGGATTTGGTCCAGAGGAGGGCAAGCAATGAAAATTATCAGGGGGTTGGAGCACCTTTGATGCTAAGACAAGCTGAGGGAGCTGAGGGTGTCCAGCCTGGAGAAGAAGAGGCTTCAGACAGACTTAATAGTAGCTTTTCAATACCTAAAGGGAACCTACATGAAGGATGGAAAGGGATTGTTTATGGAGGCCTGCAGTGACAGGACAAGGGTCAGTGGCTTCAAACTAGAGAAAAGCAGATTTAGATTGGATCTTAGGAATGAGTTCTTTATTATGAAGGTTATGGAACACTTGAGCAAGTTGCCCAGGGAGGTGACTGGGGCCCCATCCCGGGAGGTTTCCAAGGAGATGCTCAAAGGGAGATCTTAGCAACCGGAACTAGTTGAGCATGTCTCTGCTGACTGAAGTGGGAGTTGGACTAGATGACCTTGGGAAGTCCCTTCCAGGCTAGACCATTTGATGATTCTATGGTTGTTTTCTTCCCTTCTTGGAAGAACAGTTAGAGCTGAAACTTGTGATTGTAACAGGTCTGAAATATTGGTTTCTAGGTGCTACTTCTTCCTTACTAGCATATTAATAGACAGGACATATATATTTACATGTACATGATCCACATGGTACCTTGTATGCTGAATAGTGCATTTGGGGTATAATTTTAGATAGGTATAAACCCAGTCTGAATTTCTATTCAGGGTTAAGATTAAGCTTGTGCAGAACCAGAGTTTTGCTTGAAGCTTTGATCTACTGAAAACCTTTTCAGACTTCTGTGTCATGAAGTTTCTCTTTACCACCTAAGCAGAGTTAAAATTACTCAGAAATGCAGAGCCTATTGAGACTTACTGCTTAAATACACAAGAAGTTCAATCAGATAAATTACTGAATCTCATGGTTATACTTTTCTTGCACAGAATACATTAGACTATTGCCTTTTACAATATTTAATTAAACCATTCTATCCATTATCCTGAGCAAATATGCAAATACAACTATGGCTGCTTCATGCAGTGTTTTTAGACTTAGCATTCATTAAGAACTCCGCTAGACTGTGTAGCATATTGAATTGATTTTGCAAACATAGCAATTGTCTTACCTAAAAAAAAAAACAGTTCCTTGTAATTAAAACATTTGCTCTTACTTAGCGCTTTTCTCTCTCTAAATTGCATTAAGAAGCTAGAAAAGGTTCCCCTGCAGTACTGATAGGCCTGGTATCTGCAGATGGTAGCACATATTCAAGTCTAGATTGCAGTTTATCTCCCCTCTGAATGAGAAAGATAAAATTAGGCATCAACAATTCTGTACCTCTAATCTCATCTACACAACAAGTGATGGGCTTGTGAAATCCACTGCCATAAGATATTACAGAACCAAGGCCTCAGTGTTACAGAGTTAGATTGGGTACCTATGCAGAAAATGAGAACTCTAAATTTACAGTAGCAGAATTTGAAGTAAAAATCTTCAGAAACTCCAAAATCTTTTTGGAAAGGAATCAGGCTCCCAAATCAACATGATCTTGCCCACCACTGTCACAGAGCTGCCATCTTGACATCATATTCAACCACCTTTCCACCTACATTTGATACAGATTATTGAATGCCTTCATGTAATATTGCACTTAGTCTGTGCCCCACCTAAACGTACTTCAGGTATCCCTACACAAAAATCTATACCCCCCAGCCTTCCACATGCCCTTGCAAAGCAAGTATGAAGCCAGTTAATAAAGAAGATGAATCAACTGGCTTAGCATATTCCCAAGATTAAGGAAGTCCAAGCCTAGCACCAAAATGGCTTCTACAATAAAAAGCAAAGAGTCTCTTCTGAAGAAAGCTTCCTTCTTCTAGTACAGTCCACAGATTATTATTCAGCTGTTGACCTACCAGATAAGCAATGACAAACTAGAAAAAAAAGAAAATGGAGGCTTTTCAAGAGGGACTTCAGGGCCATGGATCAACTGGTCAAGGGAGTGGGAGCACAGGCAGTGTTCTCCTCCATCCCTCAAGTAGCAAGGACCAAAACAGAGAGACTGAGGCAGATCTACCAGACGAATTCTTGGTTTCAAGCCTGGTATCACCAGCAGGACTTTGGGATTTTTGATCATGTGTCCACTTACATGCTATCAAGTCTGCTGGCAGCAGATGGTATATACCTCCCTCAAAAGAGGAAAACAGTATTTAAGACAATTTAAGAATTCTAAGCTTTTTTCTTTCCTTTCATAATCCATAGCTGAAAGCAAATACAAAAGTGCAAACCACTAAAACCGTGAAATCATACATTAAAACTGCACCCTGGACATCCTAAGAAGTGTTTGGTGAGCTATATTTGATACACAATACATTGTCAAGAGCACTCCCTATTCTTATCACAATAGCTTTGTAGCTATTTAGGGAATTCAGTCACTAGGACAAGTCTCTACAAGTAAATAAAGACTGGGAGCATGAAAGAGAAAGTAGTTCTGATGCTTTTAAAAGAGATAAGAGATTAAACAAAATGCATTTCTCCACACTATGGGCTCTGTACACTAGAAAGTACTGTTACATTTTCCTTTATCAGCCACTATTTTTATTCGTCAACAGTAAGATCTAAAAATCCTTTAAGGTTTGAGAGCAGTCTGGAATGGTACACTTGTGAAAGCTACAGAGACAGCAACAAAAAAATAACCCAGAGGTTTCCTGTGTATTGTCCCTTTAAGATACGAGGAAATAAAAGAGATTCATCATCTCTTTGGGAGCTGGGAAGAACTGTAACTGCAGATCCCAACAGATTCCTTATCTCTCCTACAAAAAAGAATGGCGGAAGAAGAGTTCATTGCAAAGCTAACCCAATAAATTCTGCCCTTCAGTTCTAGGTAGCATTTTTTAACGGTCCAGATTTTAAAAATGACCCATTGTGCTCTAGAATCCTGCTGCACTCACAAAACCAAACATACTAGATAACTACTCTGAAGCCTTAGGGCACCTAGATAGTTTTTCATTTCTGAAAATGCAGACCACTAAAACATGTTACATGAGAACTTATCTTACAGAGTAGAATAAACTTGTTTCCTTTTTCAGGTATATTTATTAACTCCTGGTTTCTGTTATGCTGTATACCCTCTTCTTCTCACACTTATCACCCACATGAAAATCTTGCATTTACTTGCTAGAAATCCAGACACCCATTGGTTAGGGTTGCTATAGGCTTGGGTTTTTTTGGGTTTGGGTTTGTTTTTTTTTCTTCCTTTCCTGCTGCAAAGTGAATGGGAAAATGGAAGACTAGAATCCACTTTTTACATTTCTTAAACCAACTTCGTTCAATATTTGTTCAGTACTATGAGAAAAGAAGAGCTTACAAAAGCTGTACATGAAGTTTGAACTAAATGCTTTTCTGGAATTCAAAGATGTCTTGTATTGCAGGTTAATTTTACTTTGAATAAAACCATGAAACAAATGATTAAAATATCTGATTATCAATATAGTTGTTGAATTTTTATTTTTGAAAACAATAACTGAAAAGCATAATTGAAATTATCAGGAGTGTTGTATGTTTTACACTATGTGAGTCTCTCTGGGGAGTGAAATATGTTTTATGAGTAAAGCCTTCTTGTTTTCAATTAGCAAGTAACAAATATTTTCTTTGGGTACTTTGAAGTCCCAAATATTATCCCATGGTAATAAAAGCCAACACAAATCAGTATCATTAAATTCTGATCTGTATCTTATTTTATAAAATATATGCATGTCAAACAGCGACATTGCTCCTACACCTGTCAACAAGACAACTGCATAGGCAGCAGCAGGTTTTCATTGGTTTTGGTATTTTAAACTTTACTTCTTACCCTTGTTTTTGAGTTTTGTGTTTGTTTGGTTGGTTTTTTTCCTAAAATGAAATACTGTTTCATTACAAGCTTTAAAGTTGAGAACTGCTGGATTGGTTTTCCCATTGCAATGCTTTTGTTGTAAATAACTTCCGTTTAAGTTGGAAAATTCACAAGATGAAAACCTACTATTGTCAAGCAACATCTCTTGCCCTTTTCCCCCTTTCTTAACATGAGCTGTCATTTTGTGTGGAGCACATTTCTGCTGTTACTGCAGCACAGCACATGTTGAGGCTATGTGCTCCCTTCACTGACTGTCAATTAAATAGTTTTTATTATAGCAAAGACCTTTTGGTCAAGATAGAGAAATTACTTGAGTCTGCAACAAATACTGAGGTCACTTGACATGAATGAAAAGAAACTATTGGCAATACTGAGCTTTGGTTCACAACTTCTAAGAAGCATTTCTTATATATCACACTATGCTAATTTTTCTCCTCTGATAGTTTTCACTACAATGCTTTATTTCCATTCAGTCTCTAGAGTAATGAGAAAATCATTCAGATATAATTAGATACCTCCTTGCTAAAATAGTAAAGTTACCAGATTATTCTCCTGCTCAAGGTTACTATTTCATTGTACACAGGAGTAATATTCATATAGTCACGCTGCTTACAGGGAGGACTCCTCCAAAGTAAACTTGCAGTGTTAGCAGATTGCATATGCATACTCAAGAAGTCATTCAATTAGGGCATTAATGATTTTTTTTTAATCATTACCAGTACAATGGAGTAATGTATTGATATTTCCATGTGTAAATAAGTTCAACTAATGAATTAATTGAGAGAGACATGAAAATTAGTTTAAACAAGTCAATTAAATCATAAACACTTCAGAAATAAGAAAGTGTGCTTGTAATGTAATTAGTATTCTAATATGCTAGTAGCTTTAATAAATGGGATCTTAATTATTAGACAGGTCAGAAAGAAAAATACTTTAATTGACAAAACAGGAGCTTCTTGCTGATACACTAGAGTCTAGCTCAATTCAGAAAAAATGATCCATGTTAGTGAGATCAAAATGCTGTTATCTAGAATAAATACTAAGGGGTTTGTTTGGGTTTTTTTTTTTTTTTTTTGGTTGGGTTTGGTTTTTTGTTTTTATTTCTTGACAAAAATGCATCTCCAAATTGGTCCAGATGACTGAGTGAAGCATTACTGCCTACAAAACTCATCATGTCACAATCGACACAACTGAATTACACATTCATACAATGCTCCCCCAAAAGCTCCTCAGAATAATAAAACAACTGCTGGAATAAAATATTTGGTAGTACTTTTAATATTAATCATAGTAAATTAATCTGATATTAACACACTGAAAAGTACTGCTGCTCAAAATGTAATGAGCTGTAGTGAAGTGATGACTCGCAAGAAAGGCCATCTCTCATCACTGTGTAATTGTGTGCTAATTTATGGGGCACTGAGCTCTATAAATGCTGCAGTCAAGGTCACTGAATTCCATTCACCAGACTTATCTGTCAAGTTGTAGGGCTCATTGAGAAGGCTCCTTTCAGGTAGCTGGTCAGATTCACTGAAGAGCTAGTGTCTTAAATGCAGAGGATGGTATTTTTATTCAAATTTGAAGGACAACTAGCACACATTACCCTACCAATTTATAACTTGTACCTAGCAAAGAGCAGCAAAGAATTATCCCTTGAGCCATAGAAAGGAACTGCCTGTCTGTAGCAACAACTTCACTTGCTACCTTCAAATTTAAATATTAAACTGAGCCACTATAGAGTACTAAACTGCTGTGAGTTACAATAGTATACGTATATGAACCAGCTCCCTAAAAGCAGGAGTCTCACTAAGCCAAAGCCTACAGCAGACTCTTGTATGCTGTACATTCTCTGCTGAGATACAGTTGAGTGGGGATGATGAGTTGCCCCTGTCCCATCCCAGCACACTGATAAAATCTTAGTCTTCCCAAAAACCTTGAAGTGAGAGACAATGAGAAACCACTCTGGGTTAGGAAACTGCTTTTATAATTGATTTATTAATTTTTCATAGAAATAGCATTTTCATTGAGATGCATATCTGCAACCTAATTGCTGTTTTTAAAAAGCCAGTATCTTTGCTTGAAATAAGCAATAGGATGGAAAAAAAACATCTTATATAGTGGATCATGTTGTAGAAGACGCTCTGGACACAGAGATTTTCAAAATTAGCTATTACTTGGAACTGCCAAATCTAACACAGAAGCAGCAGTGTGTTTTTAGATAGCTGAAGCTGCAACACACAAGGCATACAGAAGACCTGAGCTCTGAATTTCTTCGCACTTCTCCTGTCTGACTACTGACAAGGCCTCCAATAGCAGAGACCTGGCTCCTTTCCATTTTCTGGGTCAAGGACTTAGCAGTGACCAGTAGGACAAAATACCTGGGGCCCCAGAATATTTTTCAAGATCCCCAGTTATGTCAGTCAGTGACAAAATGAACTTGTAAGAGACTTAAATACTAAATGGAAAGAGCCCAGAAGCAGCCACATGTTCACTCTGCCTGGAACAAACATGAGTGTAATGAACTACAGAGAGGTAGTTCATTCCCTTAAACCGTGTTTGTTTTTTTTTTCCTCTTAATCAACATTCAATTAAGATGTCATAGAATCATAGAATCTATGATTCTATGATGTCATGCCAAAAGGACCAGGTTCACAGAAAACCTCCAGTCACACTACTTCAGCACTGACTGCAAAGCAAGGCAATATCCTTGATCTGCTATATAAGAGGTTAAATTCATTAGCAGAGATGAAGTTCCACACTACTCTTAGAGGATAAATAATTTAAAAAGCTGAAGTCCTACATAATACAACACAGTGTTTTCTAATTCTTCTACCTGCCTCCCTAAGAAGGAAAATACACTGTGAAAAGCTTACATCTCAAAACAAAAGAAACTAACAGAGTGGGGTATATTTACTTTCACATATTTTATTCTGAGAAAAAAAAACAACTAAAAAGCCTAATTTCTAAGATGTTCTCCCAAAGCCTTGCAGTTAAACCCTGGAGATCTTCACTCCATCACAAGAAGTTTTTTCAGCCAGCTGCAAGTTTTCAGTTCCTCTGCACATACCTTATCCTCAGTACCCTGCTGCTACTTCACTACATATGCATCTGTCCAGCACTTTTCACTTTTCTGGTCCACAGAACTAAAAGGTTTACAAAGACAATGATGTATATGCAGCTATATCTGAGACATGCTAGAGCATGAGTTGAAGGGAAGGTTGCAAAATTCACACAAAGCTCAGAGCTTTTGCTGTTTGAATTCAGTCTGTTGTGAAGACAGCTCCAGAGCACAGTCCCTGTGTATGGATGGCTCTATTCTGTCACAGACCTTGCATTTTCAAATCAGAATCTAAAAAAATGGATTATCTACTAATTTTTAAAATACCTAACATATAAATAATGCAATTAGTATCAGATCTTTTTTTCTGTGCCATTCATACAAAGTATCAGAAAAATATGAGGCTCAGCAAATATCCCAAGGATCTTCATTAAAAAATTAAACTTAGTTTCTGGTGCCAAATTTTACATAAAACACTAGTCTGACATTTAAAATACCTTCCTCCACAAAGGGCACTGTTCATATTAGAAAAAAATTAATTAACCAGATCTCACATGCTTTTATGTATTGTAATTCATGGATTACTGAGATTCATAATTGAATAATATGCAGATGTCATCTAGAGGTACTAAACCGATTCTCTTACTTGTAATTGTCTAACCAAGTAAGAGTGACACTAACTTCAGCATTTTCTCCCTGATTAAAGCCACGATAGATTTGTGGTTACCTCCATGCAATATAAATCAATAAAGAATAATTTTCCAGGCAGTAAATCAATTGTCAGTTCACAGACCCTAATACCCCTGTGCAGGATTTACTGAAAAAATGAATGGCAGTCTTGTTAGTGGCTGTAAAGCTGCTTTGCAGGCACAGACTGCTGTAAGGCCCAGTCCATTACACAGCGATACCAGTGCCAAGCTCTTTAACACTTTCCTTGCTCCTTAGAACTGTGTTGGAATGGAAGAAAAGTCAACAGGCCTCTTGACAGGAGGCAAGGCAATTTAAAATCTGTATTTACTTTATATTCCTCCATGTTAGTTTCATAGGTTCATAAGACTTCAGTGGAAGCACACCACTGCACTGAGTGAATACTGTAAAATTAGCAGCCCAGAGGTAGAGTTGAGACTGAGATTTGAGTAGTTCAGCTATCTGGAACAGCAACAGCAAGAAGGTACTGGAAAATGATAACTTCATGAGATTCAAGCATTTTGTATACAAACTCTTGCCAGGTTGGGGGAGGGGGTGAGGTAGGCTGAGGAGGTGTTGATTTGTTGTTTTTTTGTTTTTTTTTTTAATCAGATAAGACTCCTTTGTTTCTCTATTTCTTTTCTGGACTTTTATGTAGTATTGCACTGTTACAGGATACCATTCCAGTTTCAGTAGATGCCTTCTTAGATCTGTCTTGGCATTGTTCACGTGTCCACATGGAAATACTTTTGGTCACTAAAACCCAGTTTTATTATCTCAATGCCAATAGCAATTTGCCAAATTGTAAAGAGATACCAGTAAAATCGTATCTGCACAGCTTGCAAGTCCCAGCCTATCAACACAAAGAACATGCACAACTAAATAACATCCACGCAGACCATTCCCCAGGACCAGATTAAGAGCTTAGCTCTGTCATAAGGGAGGTAAATGTATCTTAAAGACACTTAATGAATACATACAGCAGTAGTTTTCTATAAATTAAGGCCAGGCTCGTTCTTTGCCAGGGTAGGAGGAAAAGAGCAAAGATGACTTACCTTCCTCACAGACAATTGCCAAGGGCAAGTTTAGCCTCGCCTAAAGTGGGAGCTAAAACAATAATAGTAATTTTAAAAAATCTCACACCAGAGAGAAGTGTCAATAATGAATTTTAAAGAATAGTTCAAAAAAGTGTTCTGTGACAGTCAATTTGCATCACTAACTCACTTCGGAATCACTAAGCACCTCCACCAATGTCACCTCTAAAAATTAAAGGTATTTGAACTTTTCTCTATGCAAAGAACAATGGTTGCTCTCTTTCTTACAAAGCAGTGGAAAAGTAAAATAAAAGCTATACATAGAGAATTTTATGCAGAGAAGGCAAAAATTATGCCTTATGCCAGACTATTATGAAGAAAGAACTTGTCATAAATTCAAACTAAGCTCATTCTCTTACACATAAAATAAAGGCTGAGTGCAACCTTCAAGCAAAGGAGGCAGAAAATGTGCAGGCATTCTAATATCCACACTCTCCCACAGTGCTGAGAAAATAGGACCTTAATTATCCAATATTGTTGTCACCTAAAATAAGAACTAATGCTCCCCCACTGGTTTCTGAAAATCTGTTCCACCCTCAATTCAGCATCAAACCCACATTGCATAGTCTAACTTCTCATCCCACATCCAAGGTTTCTATTTTATGGTATTGTGAATTTCACATCTTTGCTGGGAAATAAATAGAATTGGACAAAAAGTACTCATTAAAACCCATTTCTCAAGCAAAACCCCCTTCAAAATGAATACTCTCATCCCCCCAACCCTTGCCATTTCTGCTGACATTTTTCAATACAAAAGTTAGGTATTATTTAAAATCAGCTTGTGGATTCCTTTCACCAAGGTAAACACCTCATCTGAGAGGAAAAAAAAAACCACACATTTTGAGGTCCAGAAAAATAAAGAAAAAAAGCTGTATTCAAACAATTCATACATATCCATCTTTTTTCTATTTATTTAAAATTATTTTCTTGTCCTTCAAGTCAGCCAGCTCTGGAGCTGGGAGGTCTAGCCCATGACTCTGCTCAAAACAGGTCAATTAGGTCAAGTTGGTTTGGGTCTTAACCAGCTAGGTTTTCAGTATCTCTAAGAACAATATTCAATAAGATGTTTAGGCACCTATTCCAACAATTCACTACCTACATGATTCATGTTTTCCCCTATCTGATGAGATGAAGTTACCATTGAGGAAGAGGAGGCTGAGGAGAGACCTTATTGTCCTCTATATCTACCTGGAAGGACAATACAGCGGTAGGCGCTGGTCTCTTCTCACAAGTCATTAGTGACAGAACAAAAGGCAACAGCCTCAAGCTACCCCAGGCAAAGTTTATGCTGGACTTTGCAGAGATTCCCTAATGAAGGGAACTCCAGACAAAGCTTAACACTGGACTCAATTCTCCTTCCAGTTTCAGATCCTCTATTTACTATAGAAGATTTATCTCATACAGGATGAACTAATTCCAAGCTAGACTGGATGAGAAAAAGACTACAAGATTCCATTCTATGGAAAATAAAAATGTCTATTGAAACAATTCCATTTTTTCATCAAATCACTCAGCAAAGAGAGAAAGAATAGTAGAGAATATTGATACTGCCTAGGAGAGCTGAGCAGACAAAAATTAGTCGGCTAGTTCATGTTTCACTTACAGCTGGTGGATGTCATTCAGTGCCTGTTTAACATAAAATGGAAGCAATGAAGGCAGGGACTGTGAAATATTGAGTTAAATGAAAAGGAGCTCATGGAATCATAGAATGGTTTAGGTTGGAAGGGACGTCAAAGATCATTCAGTTCCAACTCTCTGTCATAGGGAGGGACACTTACCACTACAACAGGTCACTCAAGGCCTCATCCAACCTGGCCTTGAACACCTCCAGGGAGGGAGCAGCAACAACCTCCCTGGGCAATGATCCAGAAATGTCCTGTGAAATGATCCATAGCTGGTGTGAACACCATTCTAAGCCATCCCCTGGGGAGCTTAAGGGCTGAAAACTGTATGGAGGACAGATGATAAAAGAACTGCATAATGGTAATGTCAGTCTTGTGCTTCCTGTTTCTCTTAACTGTTCTGTAGATCTAGCCCAGGAACCTTAAAAAAACTTATGGGGCAACATTGTTCACAAGGGCTAGCCATGCTTCCATCCTCACAGAAACCCCCTCTACATCAGTAGATGTATATTAGACTCTTTTTGAAGGTTTTTCAAGGATTGGAACATTTTTCTATTTCCCTTCCACTATGCTTGTGCATGCTCTTGATAACATTTGATGCTTTTACACAGGCTCTGATCTATAGCCCAGTAAAGATGTTTCTACTGACACAAACCTCCAAATTAGGCGATTCATTTCTATGATTTTAACCCTACTTTTATACTGAGCACAATATTAAACAGTCTAATAGATCCAGATGTATGGATGACTTGCCTGTGAGGCAGTCAATATTTTCTTTTAAATTAGTTCAAATATGCTTACAGCTCTTCTCCTGCAATAGCCTTATCACTAACAGTAACCCAATTTACCATTTTTATCCACGTACATTATACTTGATCACTCAAAATATACCAGAAACTAGAGAGAAATGGAAGGAAATCTCATTGCAAAGACATCCCAGCTGATAAGGGATTTGAACTCAAGAACAGTGAACATAAGCTTTGGGTAGTTTCATGCAATAATTTAAGAGCTGAATGTAGCCTTATTTTGTTTTTTTGTAAAGCTTTTGTGCATATCCCACTCTGCAATTTGCACATCACCTTGTTCATTAGTGAAATAGCATTTCAGTATATGTCTAATCAAAATAATTACCACAAATTGTTTAGAACTGTGAAGCATGTGGGACTAAGCTTTCAGTTCAGCAGTAAGTCTATATAATCACACAGAGAGCTGCTCCAGAGACTTTTTATAAAGTAATCAAATTGTGAAACTTAGCAATGCAATTGATTTTCTTGTCAGAAAATCTACATCACTGCCTGGGATGCCAAATGGTTGATGAGAAATTCGTTCACCTACAAGTCTGGCTGCAATCACCCACCTACCAAAACACTTGAATCACCTAGTTATCTAAAATACATTGGTGCAACAAAACAAGCAACACCGAGGTATACACATTTTACTCAAGTTTCTTTCTTTTTCATTTCTCATTGGCACTTTTTCCTTCACAAATAAAGCCCTCTTCTTTCAAGCCACGTCAGAAAAGATACAAGGTAATGTTGTAGCATTCTGTGAGGAGCTGCTTCATTAACAACTGAGTTCTGTCACATACGAAAGTGACAGAATGGCTGCAACAACCTGACAAGACAAACCCTAACACAATGCATGAGCCCAAGTGGATAGAGAGATATCACTTTCAGAGGCCTGCTGTCATTGCAGGAGTTCTTTATTTTTTTTTTTGCTGAAGGCTGCACAGATCTTTCAAACACAGCTTGGCAGGCCACACACTGACTCATGCATTCTACTGTTACCTCCTATAAAGTAGTCACACAGCATAAAACTGTTTGATGTAAAATTGTGGACAGTACAACAGTAATGCACACCAACTACTCTTTCTCAGTACTTAATTTGGAAATTCCAAATGTAAACAACAGGCATTCTATTTGCTATTATGTGATGGTTTATATCGTATTCGTGAGCGTTCTGTTCCCTGCATGTTGTTTTGCATAAACATCTCACCTTGCCCTGACTGTTTTCTGACTACAAAAATGTAATAAAACAGTTTAATTTCTTAGGACTATTATAGGAATGCACCAAATGTTGAAGGGATTAAGGACTTTTTCAATAGTGGCTTTGGGACTCAAACATCCAAAGGCAGCAAAAGATTAACACCCAAATACAAGATATTGGGTTTAACTAATTTCCTTCTAAGCACAGTTGCTGGAGACCAGGTTATACCACTACAACCTGGGCTGATTTTCAAATGTGCCTTAGGAGGCTGAGGTCTGCAAGAAAAATCAAAAGCACTTGTGCTCCCAAGCCCCATTCAGCACATTTTAAAAGGTCCCTCCTATTCCACATAGTGGCCACAAGCTTTGCTGATGATTACAATCACATAGAGAGTAAATTCAAAGCACACATTTCTAAAGCTGGGAAAACTGCATAGATAAATACTATTTGACAGTGACATGCAAAATGTTCACTCAGTGTTGCAGTTATTAATGAACCCACTTGCCATGTGCCCTGTGAAAACCTGCAGGTAGTGGCCACTTGTCCTTTACAAATTACCTACCTCTGCACCAGAGCAGTCTTAAGTAACTTTTGCTTTCACCCTTTTGGAATAATAACTCCTACTTAATGATGTGCAACAAGCTGACCTAATATGTAGTAAGATAACACGCCTGGCCACTTAAAATGCTCAGAAAAATCAATCTCGTGTGTGTTTTTCCCTGTTTTGTTGCTTTTTCTGACAGTTTATGCATCAGACATCACTTCATAAAGAAGAACTGCACTGAGATTTTTATCCAAGTCCACACAATTCTATACATTATTTTCAAGAACAGATCAAAAGGGAAGATTAATGTTTTATGCTTAAGACTGAAATCTCAAGCAACTAAATGACAAGGACAAGCCAAGGTGTTTTTTTCCTGAGACACCAAAGATTTTAGTCCATTTCATCAGGCTGTTAAACCTTGTGTTGAGCAACAGTCCTAGGAATGCTTTCCTGGGTAGCAGGAATGAGTTTTCAACACTGGGAAAGGGAAAAGAAAGGCATTTCACACACTTCTTACTGTGTATGTTTTGCTGGGAGAAAGCCCATGTGTGCTCCACAGCTTGAACAACAACTGCATATTTATCTTCAACTTCTCTAACTGAGCTGTTTCCATTACCTCACCAACTACAACACACCTCATAAATATATGGCATATTTATATCATGTAGATGCAGATCACGAAGATAAAAGCAGCCTATCTTGTCCTACCTCCTGCCTGAGAAAGGCCCTAGTACTTTCCTAGCACAGCATCCCTTGAACATCACTCCTGAGCTTGAATTGAGATGCTGGAGAACACGACAGCAGCTGCAAAGTATCCAGGAGATTAATTACCTCTAATACTAAAGCAGTATGTCTTCTTTATAAGTCTGAGTATCTCATTATACATCTATGCAGCAGAACAATGAATCTTGTATTTTCTCAGCCATTATGTACACAGTATTACGTTTCTCCCTGGTTCTGTCTTTGATAAGGGCAGTGGATTGTACTCTGTGAATCTCTCAGCATAAGATGTATTTAAGTTTACTCTGTGGACTCTTCCAAGGCATCAAAATGATTCTTGAATTGCCTATCTTTCAACAGTCACTGCATCCTTACCAGTAGTAGTCTTCAGTACTAGTACTGTTTTTCTTACTGAAATACTAATAACTTCTTATGCTCCCAAGGAGGGGCTGATGGGACTAATATTTAGTCAAATCCTCCAACTTCTCATTTGGATCTTTCCCAAAGCAGTTTTCTGCCTTAGATATAGAACTACTTTTCATTTAAGCATATTAAAACACATCGGCTTCTCATACTCTGCTCTTCAAGCAGAAAAAAAGTAGCTCTCTGACAAACAATTTCTGCTGTTATTTACCATTGGCAGATCCTTTGTGAGCATTACCAGTGCTAATGCTCTCTTTTGATGGCCATTTTCCTTCATTTCCCTTCTTCTTTCTAATATTTCACTTTAACCAGCTTCTTCCCATTCCCAGCACAGTGAACTAATGATCTTGAAACACAAAGCTCTGCCTGACACTTCTCATGGAAACATTCCATTTTAAACCACTTCAGAATATAACCCTACTTGGAAAACAAAAAAACACCTGATTGTAATTCTTCTGTGTGCTTCCACACATGTTAGGCCACAGTTATTACAAGTGTCACATCTGCCTTCACTGTCATGTATAATCTACCAAAAGAGTTCAAGTGGAGCTAGTGATCCCAAGATCCAGATTAAAAGGCAAGAATCTCCAGGGAAGTAAATTTGAGTAGCTTCAATGTGTATAAAGCTATACTAGTTTTACTCAATTAAGGATATTGCTTTACAGTATTTCATAGAATCTTATCATCAACCAGGTTGGAAGAGACCTCCAAGATCATCCAGTCCAACCTAGCACCCAGCCCTATCCAATCAACTAGACCATGGCACTAAGTGCCTCAGCCAGGCTTTTCTTGAACACCACCAGGGACGGTGACTCCACCACCTCCCTGGGCAGCCCATTCCAATGGCAAGTCAGTCTCCAGTGAAAAACTTTCTTCTAATATCGCACACTATAATTTAATAAATGATACTCTGAGATGACTGAAAAAAACATCTTTTACAGATGTTTCTCTACACATTCACATTCTTAGTCTGTAACAGTTGAGCTACAGGGTCAAGGTGGGGGAAGAGAGACTGCACATTAACAAGTAACACTGACACTAACAGTCTTGCCCTTCGGGTCAAAAATCTTCCTTGAGCATACATTTAATAACCCAGCTACCGAAAACACTGAGTAGAGCCTGGTTTCACACTCCTTCGTAGCACATGGGCTCAAAGGAGAGGGTATGACTTATCTGAAGATTACTTTAGGATGGGGGTGGAAAAGGTGCAAGGAAGTGATCCACGCACTCACATCACCATTACAGTTTGTACCAACATAAAGAAGCATAAATAGATTCCTCTGGCTGTTGTACATCTGTCCTCATAGTCTCTCAACTGTTACCTTTTCTCCTTCAGTGAGCTACTATTTTAACCAATCTCTATAAAAAGAATTACTGAATTAAAAGAAGCTTATCCCAGACTTGCAAATTCTTGTCCAACCTGAAGACAAGGCTCAGGCATTTCCTGTCTTTTTTTTTTTTTTTTTTTTTTTGTCAGTGTTCAGCACAAGCTTTCATGTTTTTTCATAACTACTTTTATTATATCTTTCTCTCTCATTCTCTCATTTAAATAAAAGCCCTGGAAACCCAGGGTTTCATAGATTGCCCACAACCCACAATTTATGGATGCTACTCGCAACCTTCAAAAGCTTTTAAAAATAGTACTGGATCTATTATTGTGAATTACAGTAATTGCAGCAGAGATTTAAGAGGCACTTTGAGAAATTTCAATTTCATGGTATGTTTCTGAACCCAATTCCTTAGCATCTGGGGGGGAGCAGAGTTATTTTTTTTTCATAAAAGAGCTTTTTTTCCCATCTTTTGATATGAAGTTTCAATTGAAACTTCAGTATCAAAACCTCCCTTAAGGAAAAAAAAAAAAGGCAGGATTTCCAATTCTAACTGCAACAGATGCAAAGGTGGTATTAGCCTGGAGCCTCATTTCAGCTGTAAAAATGTAAGTGTAAAGCAACCCCATCAGTTAAGAACAGCCTTTGGGATCTCCGTATCCTTCAACTTCTCAGGAATCTCTGTGTCCAAGGTTCTAAATTAAGAGACCTGATGTGGTCAATATATTCTTAAATTAATTATCAAACCTGAATTTAGGAATATGTTTATCATGAGAACATCAGCAGGTTTGGGCTGAAGGAGGAAGAGTTCATTGATACACAGGATCAGAAGAAACATTCTGAGCACTCTCCAGCTTGCCTTGAAGATAGATCACTTCAGAGAGATCAGGAGTCACAAGACAAACTATTAAGTAAAGAGGACATGGTCTTCTTTACTTCTTCCTTTCAAAAATGCTGCTTTTCTTACCTTAATCCTGAAAGCACCTCTACTGTCTGGACGCTGATTTTACAGGCTGGAACAGGCAAACCTACCACTTCACAGACAAGAACTAAGTACGCAGCAAGACAGAGGAGACAGCGGCAGACAACATGAGCCAGGCATTAAAAATATCCTAAAAAACAAAAACAAAACAAACGTTAAAATCCTAGGTGACTCACAAAGTATTTGCTTTTACTGAGCTGAGTGGTCCTAGAAGAAAGAATTAGTTCACAAAGACAAAAGCAGATTTGAGACACAGTGATTTCTAGACCTTCACTCACTAATTCTTGGCTCTCAAACAAAATACAGAATAAGGAGAAGTGGAAAAAAAGGAAAAATTGTTCTACTTAAGATTCTTCTGTCAGCTGGGTTTCATAATTCTGAACGTTTCTGGTGGTTTTCAAGTGTTCATTTCAATGACAAGACACAAGTAGAGCTCCTTGAAATCTCCAGTTGGTGCTGAAGTTTGAAGTTTAAGTCTCTCTCTACTGGGCCGTCAAGGAGGCAGCCTCTGCAAACTGTATCTATTATGTCCTCTGAGACTACTTTGTAAAGTTTTTTAGACCAGCTCCTGCAATTGCCCCCTGTTGACATACACAGGCAATTTTTAATCTGGTACAAGATGGTAACACAGTAAACCTTACAGTTTTAGATACCATCCAAATCATTTCTCTTATGGGTTTAGAGAATAACTTTAATGAAGAACAGCTGAGGGAACTGGCATTGCTTAGTCTGGAGAATAGGAGACTGAGGGGACATCTCCTTGCTCTATACAATGGTACGACAGAAGGTTGTAGTGAGGTAGGAGTTGGTGTCTTCTCTCTAGTATCAGGTGATAGGGGAGAAGAAATGGCCTACAAATTGTGCCAGAGAAGGCTTAGACTGGATATTATGAAAAAAATTCTTCATGGAAACAGTGGTCAGGCATTGGAACAGGCTACCCAGGGTGGTGGTTGAGTCACCATCCCTAGGGATGTTGAACAAATGTGTAGACATGGCACCTGGGGACATGGTTTAATGGCCATGGTGGTGTTAGGTCAACAGTTGGACTCAAAACAATTAATCAACTATGTCATTTTTTTCTGCAAAAGTATAGTAACAGCACAGTGAAAGGATTCCTTCCTCCCTCTCATCTCTTCTTTATTTCCCTGAATATCAAGACAACAGAAATAAACCTGTCTCTTTCAGAGGCTGAGCTGTGCTGTCCCTGTTGCTCAGCCATACACAAACTCAAAAGTCATGCCAGCCTCCAGAATACCCTTCCTGTACTGTACTCATCACCTTCATGATTTGCTGGAGTATGGCAGAGGTTGTTGAATAAGCTATTTCTGAAAAAAAAAAAACACACCATGAGCAAAGCATATTTTCCCCATGCTTTTGGGTTTTCGCCTGCTCCCCTACTGAAAGAGAACTACATTACTAACATACTGTAAACAGTGCTTTGGCTCTGGTTTGCACAGTTGATTCGTGCAAATTTTGACAGATTGGCAAGCAGCCTTACTCTATCCAATGGTATTACTTTAACTTCCCTAAATACTGTGGATTTTATTATATTTTACCATTCAGTGTGCAGATATTTACAGTTAACATGCTTTTTTAATAGGTCTTCTCAAGAAGGGGAATCTGAGGACCACTCCTCTGTCTGATACTAGCTCAAGGTACAGGACAAATGCAGTTCTATCAACAAATATCTTTTTCCAACTTATCTGACAATGAAAGGTATAGTCAGAAAGCTGTAGCAGTACTTCCTGAGTGGTAGATGACACCTGATTCCTTCAGCAATGTTCGTCAACAACACATTTGGTTTTCAATGGGCTTACTCCTTCCTTGTTAGCAATACACTGTAAAGCCTGGAGGAACGTGCTACAGTTCAGAAGCCAGTCAACTATTGCTGCTTTACAAAACAATTCTGTTGCTGAATCAATATTTTCATGGCCTCCAGCTACTAGAAATGTCAGTATTTTTAGAACTGCCAAAATACTGAAATGTCATTTTCCAATCAAGGCCTAGATGATGATTTCCATTAAACTTGTATAATTGGATGTCAGCAGAATCACTCAGTATATGCAGATCAAGTAGCTCAAAATACAGCCTCATCACCTTATTTATTTCATACTCTGCCTCTTAAACCATTACTGTTAGAACCCCTAATCATGAAGGAAGGCAAGGAGCCAGTGCCTTGACTCCTACTAGGACAGCTGTTAGTCAGATTTGACTCTGACCAACCTCCTTGCAGGCTGTTCAAGTTCTGCTGGAGCAAGAGACCAAAACAACATCAAAAGAGCAGTACCTTAGCTGGTGCACTGACCAGATACTCTCCCAGAAACTCAATGCTCCTTTTGAGCTTACTCCCTAATTTTCATTCTGTCCTTCAGTTCCTCCTTTTCCTGTAATATTGACCAGGTTTCTGGTAGGCAGTTATTTTCCTGGTAGGACTTCCCTGACCTTTCTGGAAGCTGATAATCAAGAGAATAAATCCTTTACTTAGAAGTTTATTTTATCACTGTGTAACAGATTTTTTTTTCTTCAGTTCATACTTTGTAACATGATTGCACACACAGGATGGACACAGCTTTTAAATACGATCATTGATTGTGCAGTTAGATGTAAGGAACAGTGGATATGAGGTATCCAACAACAACAAAAACAATAACCAGGGAAATCTAAAAGCAAGTAGGGGAAGTAGTTGGTTTTTTTTTTCCCTGCACCTGACTATATCTCATTACTCATCATTGTCCTAAAGCATAGTGGAAATGTATTGGCACGCAGAAAATAATAATTAAAAAAAAAAGAGCTCCTGCACAGAATGAAGGCCAGACATAGCTGTAGTAAACAAACCATCCTACAGACTCTAGGTTCATAATCAGCAGCTGAAGAGAGTTAATTAATATTTTTGGTGCATGACCATGCTTTTCAGTTTTAATTGGTGACAAGCGAGCAACCAAAGAACTGTAAGTGCAATTTCATTTATCTGGATATAAAAGATCAGTTTCACTCAGCATGCAACAACTCCTTGCATCTCAAAGGAATGAAATAAATAGTCAGCAGCATCCTTTTGTTGTTGGGATTTTACTAGCTAAATTATTCACCTTCTCAAAGGGGAATCTAATAAATATTTATTTCTTCATAATTGTGCTGGTTTTGCCTAGAAGAGAGTTAACTTTCTTCATAGTAGCCAGAACAGGCTGTGTTTTGGATCTGTGATGAGAACAGCGAGAATAACACAGGAATGTTATAGCTGTTGCTGAGCAGTGCTTACAAGGAGTGAAGAACTTCTCCGCTCCTCACATCACCACACAAATTAGTAGGCTGGAGGTGCAGGAGACATTGGAAGGGGACAGCTGACCCCAACTAGACAAACAGATATTCCATGCCATATGATGTCACGCTCAGCAATAAAGTGAGAAGAACGTTGTCACGGGGCAACTGCTTGGGGACTGGCTGGGCATCGGTCAGCAAGTGGTGAGCAATTGTTTACATTTGCACCATTTGTCTTTCTTGGGGTTCATTTTTCTCTCTTTGTTATTTTCCTTTTCATTACTTTTTTTGTTTGTTTTATTTTATTTCCATTATTAAATTGTTCTTATCTCAACCAATGATTTTTCTCACTTTTACCCTTCCGATTCTCTTCACTGCATCCTGCTGGGAGGGAAGCAAGCAAAGGGCTGCATGGTGCTTAGTTGCCAGCTGGGGTTAAACCATGACAATAACACATTCTAACAACTCCTAATTTGTGTGACACTTGCAGTGGACAGAATTTAAATTCAGAGCAGGGCTCTAGGAAATTACTTAGAGGTACAAATGAGAGAGGGCTGTGAGATTTTTTTTTTTCCTCCACTTCAGATATTGCAATGGCCTCCCATGGTATAAAGGGCACTAATTGAATTTAAGAGATGTAATAAGTGAGACATTTTCCTGTTCACTTCATATCCCAGTGAAAGCCAACTCAACGCACTGGCAGCAGCAGCAACACCAGACAGCATGTAAGTACCAATTTCACAGCCAAGCAGAAGAGGCTGAGGAGCTGTAAAGTTCACTGATGAGTGTTAGCTGAGGGCAGTCCTGTATAGCAGTGGTGAAAGTTTCACAAGCACTCTTCTCAAGAGGGTATAAAATCAGACTATCCATTTAGCCAGCAATAATCCTTGACTGGTGTCAATGTCACAGAAAATATAGATTTCGCTCATCCCTTTTCAGAAAGTTTAACTGGATACTTCAACAGTATGCTACAAAATCTGGAATCAGTGTTAGGGAAACAGATAATTACAAATATCATCTCTTTGTTAAAGCACTTCAGATTCTAAAGTACTACCATCTCAGAAGTTTGACTCTGTTTTTACTAAAACATAAGTCTTCTCCAAATTGTCATGAATATGACCATTACTTTCACTTTGACTTCAGTGGAACACAGAGCTCAAACCTGCTGTGTGCTCAGAAGCACAACAGAATCACAGTTGTGATTTATTGTTCTGGCAAAAACAAACAAATAAAACCAAGTTTGAGTAGATTCTTGGGAATACAGCATGATTAAATCAAGTTAAGTATTTTGTGCTGTTTCCTTATCTTTGTAAAATAAGCACTACAGATAGAAGAACTTCCTTCAAGATATCCTGTGTCTCAGTATGGATTTTAAATGATGAGATAAGCCCCACCACAATTCTGCACAGAAAGCCTCTGAACAGAGTAATGTGGCAGAAAGCTACAGTTAACTGGCAGGAAAAAGAAAGGGATTATGATCATTAGCAGTGCAGAAAGAATATGAACAATGCATTAAAAGATGACAGAAGAGCAACTGAGTAACATGAGATGTAAACAGGATAAAGCACAAAATGAGAACCTGATGAGGCATAAAGACAGGGTTCATTTAGAGGGAGGATGTTCAGAGCTGCTGAATTTCCCCATACATTGGAAGGGAGTGACACAGCTTTGACTGCAGCTTGCAAGGACATTGCAGTAATCCAGATGGTAAGTTATAAGAGTCTATTTAAAAGTCCTAATAGTGGAGAATAGAAAAGAGTAAACACACTGAGTACTGCCCAATTTTGACTGTGGTGCATTTCTCATTGTATTCACATGCTGCTGAATTTACATCATACCAGAGGGAAACCATCAACATAGGAAGGAGAAAACTCCAGTGCAGAGAAAAAAATAAAAATCATCCTGGCAGACACAGATTAATTTAAAATAATTATTTTCCAAGTCAGATAGATACAGATATATTGCACATCAGTTGTAATTTCTGTTAAATGCAGCTGTAAGTGGCAAATGATACATCTATATCCTCAAAAACAGAAAAGGGGAAATATAACAGATGATGTTGATGTAAAATATTAGGCAACACAAATGACTCTGCTTGTTTGCCCAAATAAAAACAAAAATTAACAACAACCAAAAAAAAGAGCATCATGAACCTAAATGCCTACAATATGGAACATCGCACTTAGTTAACTTCGTATGTGACACTCTCTCTCACTGCAAAACTCACAGCTGCTGCTGCGCAAGTGATGGCAAATAAAAGGAAGCAAAGGAATGAGCATTAGTGTAAAATGATGGGGTTTGATATAAGTCATGGTAGAGATGTGAGACCCTACACCCAGTAATTTGGAAGCTTTCAGAAAATGTGGGGTTGCAGAGCTCAGGGCAATAGCCTCAAAGAACTCTCTTAGGCTACGCCATACAGGGGAGGGAAGAGAGACAGTTTAAGTTTAGACATGAGTTATTTCTGAAGCCTTTTCAGAAAACATTTGGACTTTTGCTAACTGAAGAACCACGTCTGGCCCAAGAGACTTCTCTGTAGGACTTTTGTAACTAAGAAACTAGTTTTATCCCTGTCACCTTGTTGGTGGAATAATTGCAGTGCTAGCAAGTGCCTCTGCAGCAAGCCCTGAAGTCCTGCTCCCTCCAGCACAATGACACCCTGCCCTATTTATTCTCCCAGGACAAGGCTCAATTGGACAGAGGAAGGATTGCAAAGAACAGGTCTGCAGTCAGTCAGTGAGACATGGTTATAGAAGAGGAATCAAAGAGGAAAAAATATAGAAAGATCGAACACGTACACAGCCAGTGTCTAGGGTACACAGCAGCAATCTCCAAGCAGATGGACTCTTATGAAGACATGAGACTAAAGATTTTTTTTTTTTTTACTGGACTTGCAACAACTTTTAATTTTTTTGCCCCCCCCCCCCCCCCTTTTTTTTTTCTCCTCACATATTCGCTTTGCTTACTGTTGTTTGCACCTTTATTATCTTGGATTTATCTTCCATATCAAAGGTTCCATTGCTGATCCAGTTTACCTCACAATATACGAACCACTTACTGCAGGCACAGAACACAGAATGGCATTAGATACTTCAGAATCAAGGTCTGCTGTCACTTTTCCAAAGACCTACAGGGCAGGAGGAAATCAAGAAACAAGTTTTCTACTTCAGTGCTTCCCCATGTCTCAGACAGCTTTTACAGAGAAATTTGAAGATTAGTGTTCATTTTTATCCCCACATATTATCTTCTCCACACATTCTCTTTTCCCTGAGCTGAAACCAAAATAGCTTTGTAATGTTTACATTTGTATCATTCAAGAAAATCTAGTGAAGATCCACAGTAGCTGCTGACAATTTTTTCACTCCCCTCCCCCAACAAATGCAATTCCTATCTGCTACCTGCACATCCTCCCTCTCCACTAAGCCAGTGATAATCATGCCAGTAACATTTAGATAGAGATCAAGTGATGCAGCCAGCTCTATCTCAGCTTCAACTTCAACTTCACATTTTACTTGGATGCACATTTCTCCTCTAACAAACATCACTTTTAGATAAGAGCAAAACTACCCCAGATTTTAATAGGGAAGGAAGGACTCTATCTAAATGTGGGGAGAAAGGTGAAATTCTGTTAGATGTTTACAGACACAGGTCATCTCAAAACATGAAAATTAACCACCCAAATTAATTCCAGCTGAAAAAGTATGCTTCATACATTCATATCTATGAAGACATCACTTAAGTGAAAATCATTCCCCAGTTTGACACTACAGAATCCAGGTCACCTAATTCTGATGCTAGTGAAGAGAGTAGCTTTGTCAAGCAGTGTTACCAATCTGTCCAACCTCTTCACAACAAAGTCCATTTAATCTTCTTTTCAAAGCAAATTTCTAGTCATTTCGGTCTTATCTGTGAGATGTTCACATAGATACACTGCATTTCCTCTTTTCTCTGCAATAGATTTATGGGGCCTAAGAAATTGTCCCCACACCGGTGTCACAAATGCCATGAGTGTTCATCTTCATAATTAACAAAGGCCCAAGGATCATTACTCAGCTTTCTCCTCTATCAAATACTACTGTCAGAGTAATTACATTTTCCATAATGGCTTTAAGACCTAAACTGAAAGTGTTTCAAGGGGAAAATCTTTATAAACCCTTGAGAACACTGAAGAACTGAGAACACTGAATCAGAAGAGTTTGGATTACACAGGTACTCTACTAGAAAAAAACCAACAAACCCAAACCAACCAACCACCACAACCCCAACAAATTAAAATAAAAAAACAAAATACAAATGAAACTACCAAAAACAACCCCTCACAACCAAAAAAATGCCTACAGAACGCAGCCATTATGCAAAATATGAAGTAATTTCTGAGAAACTGCAAAAAAGACTAAGCCAAAGTCAAGAAACTATGTATCTACAAGACTACTACTCAGTAAGTCAACTACGTAGAGGTTTCCTGAGCTAGGCAGAATTGCTACAATATAGCTAAAACACACATAAACAGGAACATATATCCTTAAACAGTGACAAAACGTTGTCTTTCATTTAACTACACCTGGTTTTTATGTTTTACTTTAAGTCTTGTCACCAACAGAAGAGAAAGCACTTGGGTTTGGTTACTAATATCAAACATATTCTTAGCTGTCATAGAAGCTGAGCATGGATACCCATAAACACTGCTTTCACCAGCATGTCTTCATGTTTTAACAATGAAAACCTCAGTGATTCTGCAAGTGCTCACTGACAACATAGTGTCAGATTTTGAGTAATTTCAGAGGGGCTGCTTGTGTAAGAATTTATTCTAGAGCCATGACTAGTGTGAAAAGAGCATCATCTGTTTCTTAAGTTGGCATACAGGTTGAACTTGCCAACAATCACAACCCCAGTTACCATAACCTTACTATCTTATTGCTACAGTGGCCATATCCATAAGTTATCATGAACAGAATCTCAGATTTCCTTGTAACCTATAATCAAGAGCTATAAAACTGTATTCATCCATCTAATGCTGCCTTTATTGGTATGAATACTTATAAAGTGCCAGTGTGCTTAGAGCAAATATACCACTAAATGATGAAACATATCAGCTTACGCTTCAAAGCACAGCCTGTGTCCTCTGATTCACTGCCTGCGCTTCCTTTGCTATCATATGACAGGAGAAACTTGGCTTCTAAATCACTTCCTGAAACAATCATGGACTCATGTATCAGTGAATGAGGAAACCATCTCTCCCCCTAGAAATCTGGTCAATTAAATTCTGCCTGGAAGGGATCTCATCTAATATCAAACATGCTGCCATAAGGGTAAGTTCCCTGGAGCACCGGGTTAATGATTTAGAGCATGTCAGGCTGCCCTGAAGCAGTGAAAATGAAGCCACACCTAAATAAATAAATAGCAAAACAACCAAAACACATACCTGCAGTAATTAAAAAGAAAAAAAATTATCACCATGGAGACATACTGCAGTAATTGGCACCCCATTTACAGGATATTCATATTTTCTTGAAATCTCACCTTAATGCCTGAATATTTTATTTCCCTAGATCACTGAAAAATTAAACACCAAAAGTCTGTTAATGCCCATGAAAAAACTCAATCATAAGTCAATCATCTCTGAAAGCCACTTCAGCTCCTACTAGGAGCAGGTGAAGAGACTTTTTTATGTTCAAAATGGAGAATGAATGTTAGGTGTCTTCCCTGCAGATAGCAATTCATCCTTATAAATACATTGTCACCAACACTAAAATACAAGAACCCTCATAGTCTCTAAAGCATTTATCTATGAAATCACAGTGAACCCAAGGTGTCTTCTGATATGAAGATTAACGTTTTCTAAACATAACACTCCAGAAGAAATCCACACAACTAACTTCACTGAAGTCCTAATGTGTTACCTTTTTTTGAGTTCTTCATCTTAGAATTATTATTCCTGAACTATTTGCGTGGTTTTGGCACTTGCAGTGTCAAATGAGCATCCATTTTTCACAACTACAATTAATTCAGTACGTAAAAATGAACAAAACATTTTAACGTAAAAGGCACTAGAGGACATTTGCGAAATATGATTATGCTGCCTCTGAGGTTACTTTTAAGGGGAACTTTTCTGTCTAGCAGAGTTGAAAATTTTAAGGAAGCAGTTTACACTTTGCAAATATGTCTAAGATGTAAACTAATTCAGCACCTTGAATAGCTGCTTCTGAATCGCAGCTGAGTAACATCTAAAAGATGTATTGTTAAGACACAGAGCCACTAAGGAAATCTGTGTTAGAATTATTACAAGTTAGCCCATTTTAGATGAGGTAAGAAAGATACCATGTAATTGAAGTGATGGACAAAACCTCACCATTAGCATTCCTCACTGTTCTAGTGCATCTGAAAAAGAAATTATAAAACAATATCAAGATTTTTCTGATAGAATACTGAAATCTACATAGCCAAATGTGGACTGGGGAACATCAGCTCTCTAGAGCAGAAACACAAAACTGCTACTGCAATGAGAAGCATCAGTTCTCTTTTAACAGCAACTTTGCTTAGAACACATCTTTGGGATATGGAAGACTCATACTGACCTCTGCTTTTCTTAAGAGACATGGTTTTCCCTCTCATCAAAGGTGTTACTATACTAGGCAATGAATCTTGTAACCTCCCAGTGGCCATGTTCCACTGTTAATGCATGAAAAGTAACAACAAATGTTCAAATGTCCAGGCTCAGCTCAGTGATGCTCAATGACAGGACAAGGGACAATGGGTGCAAGCTGGAGCATAGGAGGTTCTGTAAAGAAAAGTTTTTCACTGTGAGCATGACAGTCTGCTGGAGCAGGCTGTCCAGAAATGTTGTGGAATCTGCCTCTGGAGGTATCTAAGGCCAGGCTGGATGGGGCTCTGGCCAGCCTCGTCTAGGGTAGGATGTCTCTGGCCATGGCAGGGGGGGTGGAACTAGGTGATCCCTGTGGTCCGTTCCAACCCTGACTGATTCTATGATTCCATGCATGAGTTCTTGTGTGACCTTCTCTAGACAGTCCTGCTCTGGTGTGGCAGTTGGACCAGATGATCTTTTGAGATCCCTTCCAACTGCTAACATTTTGAGATTCTGTGGGATTCCAATAGTAAGATAAAGGCCCTGAAGGCTGAAAAAAAAGAGACAATATTTTGCAAAATATATTTGGAGAATAAATGTTTTACAGAGAAGCACTAATTAAAACCAAAACCCTGTTGACAAAGAACAGGACCAACTCCTTTTTCTCTCTGACCAACAGTCCCAAGTTGGATCAGGTTACAAAGAAATCAAGAGTTGAGCCTTTAGATACTGCAAAAGAATGCCTGGTGCCAGAATAAATCAGTTCTACGCTGTCAAGGTGAACTAACATGACAGTGACAGGCAAGGCATAAGAAAACAGAAATCAGAAAAGCAACAGAACAATCAAGCAGATAGATAGTTGTTACCACAGCAACCAAATAGCATAAGCTAGAAAGCATATATGCTAGGAAGAGTCTCTGAGAAATTACAGAGAACTGAGAGAAACTACAACAAAAATAGTTTTGAATATACTAGACCTCAAAAGGAGGCCTGCTTCGCATCTATAAGACAATGACATGCAGACCACACGGCTCTTGATCTGGTGGCTAGGTTCTTCAGGAGCACCCCCAGGAGAGAGAAATCATATTTGAGTTTGGCAATAAAGCATGGTATGAATGAAGATGGCAAAACAAAGTTTTAACTGTCAACTAAGACAGACCATTCAGAAGTCACAGCTATATCCCATTCGACAAAAATCTCTCCCTGGGTCTGTGACAGGTTCTATATATTAGCAAAAATTACTCATATCTATAGGTATATTTGTGCAGCACTAACTCCCAGTTTTTGACCCAGGCAAGTCATCTCCAGTTAGAGTTGAGTACACACCACATTGCAGATTAAGGTGTAAGTACAAAATTCTTACATTTTAGCTAAGAGGTTGGAGAAGTTCTATAGACAGCATTTAATGCTTCTCTGATGTATCAGCAAGAAGAACATGATAATGACCTTACTAGGGTATGGCAACCTTCATCACCTCAAGTCAATTGCACACACAGCACGTTAATCACTCTGGATTTTGCACCTCAGGTCACCCAGATATTTTAGCTTTCTGCAGGTATACAAACAGGCACAACTTTTATTACCTCTTCCTCTGAAAAGAGGAGAGAGGGAAGCAGCAGACAAAGGTCCTTTACTTTCAAGGGCTACTTCCAAGTTGGATATTTCCTGTTGGCAGCCATACTGTAATCATATTCCTTTAGAAAACTTTCTAGAGGAAGAAGCTACACCAGAAATTCTGGCTCAAATTGTAGCCCTTCGTTCTTAAGGTCACTGGAAAAAATTTCCTGTCAGCTCAGTGAAAACCTATCCAATGGATAAGAACAAAAGTAAAAAGAAACGTTGCCTGTTGTGTGAACACCTCCAAAGTAAATGAAAATCATGGAGGGAAATGACAAGGCAGTCAAGTGAAACACCAGAAAGTCAGTAGCAGAATCAAAGAAAAAAAAAGACAAGGAAAAAAAATTCAAATTACAAACTATGGCAGGTATTAATAGATTAAAAAAAAAAAAACAACATGAAAGATTAACAGTCTGACACAGCCGCACCTTTTCCCCTTAAAGAAACACCACCGCTACAAAACAAAACTGTAGAGAAAAGTATTAACATTGGAAATTAAAGTCTCATAACTTCTCTAAGCATTTCAGATTATGATGCTTTTGACAGGAGGTTAGAAGTGCTCCTTTCAAAGTGGAAAAGCAGATTTGAATCTCACTTGAGAAATTAAAACATAAGAAAAAAGGAGCAGAATAAGCAACTTTAGCACAAGTGCTGGCAGAAGAGAGTCATTGGGCCCAATTCTCTAAAATCAAAATAACATTTAATTTGACTGCATTGGTCAGTGCTTATCTGAACAGTGTATTTGGACCTGTTGTCAGTTTTAAAGAGAACAACTGATCTAAAAATCATCAGTGGCACGAGAGTTTGCTGCTGTTGAGCAATGTATACACCAAAAATCTTTTTATTTCTCTGATGATATTGGCAATTCTAAACACAAGAGATTTAGTAGCAGTATATGTTCTTGGGAACCCTCTGTTAACATTTTGCTCTACAGTACTATTTTGTGTGTACAGCTGCACAGAGAAGAGTCCTCCAAAGCAAATATGACCAGGGCACAGGATCAAGACTCAGGACTTGTTTTTTAACTCTGTCACAAATTCACTTTCATTTAATCTCTATTTCCCTTGACATGTGTTTGGTCATAGCCATACCTATCCCTCTGGACATACTCTATGTCCTACCCCATGAGTATTCCTCCTAGCACTCACTTTATTCTTCATGAACATTTCAAGAACCATGATATCTGCTAGGACGTTCTCACTGAAAATAGGCAGCTCTCCAATGGCAATAACACTGCTGCCAGCACTGCAGCTCTGTTTCAAGATACATCTTCATGCCTACCTCTGCCCAGTACAACCAAAAAGAGGCACTATAAGCTGAAGTCACACCAACAGATTGGTACATGTTAGTGTTCTCAGGGAATACCAACCTTTGGGGGCATTTTTCAAGCACATAATGAGACATCAGTTCTCCTGTCAGGAAGCTGTACCAGACAAGGATCAAAATTTCACTTTTTGCTTCTGTTCTAACCCTTTTCCCCCCTCTTTCTTAAGAAGCCTCATAATTCTCTTTCTATATGTTATTAATATCTTTTTATGTCCTCCTCTTTTTGCAAAGCTTGCAAAGAATAAGACAGCAGAATCTACTTCAGTGTTTCTCAGACTCGTGACATGACAAGATTTAAATAAAAACAGCTCCTTCTAGTTTCATTTGCAAATATGACAAAGCCTGTTTATCAAATACAACAAACCCATCTATCATCTTCTAATTGGAAGCCTTTTCTGCCAGCATGACTGGTGCCTCACTAATCTGTACACAACTTAATAGGGAAGTTAATAAATTATACAAGAGAACTAATTACACCTATTTGTCAAAAGATGAGATAGTTAAACTGAGGATTTAAATAACAAGAAATTAGCATTTTATCCTAATTAGTTTGACCTCAACTTTGGGAGACAGGGGGAAAGAACAACAGTTTGGTTTTTTTTTTCTGACTAATCTCTGAACAGTAAAAGCTACTATCATAGAGGCAAGACAAGGCTGACAGTGAATGCCTCATTGCAGTAGGCTGGGGTAACATCATACATCTCATCATTCTGTTTTCTTATGAAATGCACATTTATATCCCTATTCACTGCTTTTTATTGCAACCAAGATGGAAAAAACATGTCTGTAGGCCAGAGCTGAAGTGAATTCCCAGTTTTGCCAACAGTAACTGGTACAAGCTCTTTTTAAGATGAACACATCTTTCCTTTTTAATTGAATTCAGCAATTGCTGTTTCTATAGTGTCTGGTTTTGAAGGGAAAGAGAGAGCAGGATGCAACAGAACATATTTACTGCATGATTTTAAGATTCCATTTGGATGAATCACAACTAGACATCTCTCAAGCCAGGAGTGTATGACTGAATATACTCTTGATTTAATTTTACTAAGAAAATTCTCCTTGAAGCATAAATTAACCATGTACAGTCTGAATTAAAAAAGGTGAGAAGTTTCCAAAACTCTATGGCTGTAAGTATCTGGAAAAGGGTTAGAATGGAAACAGCTACTGCGACCATGACCTCTCTGTTATCACAGGCCTACTTACATGCATATAAGACTTGGAAGAGACCTCAAAAGATCATCTAGTCCATCCCCCCTGCCAAAGCAGGATCACCTATACCAGATCACACAGGAATGCACCCAGGTGGGTTTTGAATATCTCTAGAGAGGGAGAATCCACAACCTCTCTGTACAGCCTGTTCCAGTAGTATTAAAGGAATGGAACACCTCATGAGAAGAGACTGAGGGAGCTGGGGCTCTAGCTTGGAGGAGTCTGAGGGGTGACCTCAGCAGTGTTTATAAATATGTAAAGGGTGAGTGCCAGAAGGATGAAGCCAGGCTCTTCTCAGTGATGCCCAGTGACAGGACAAGGTACAATGGGTGGAAGTTGGGGCATAGGACATTTCATGTAAACATAAGGAGGATTTTTTTCCCTGTGAGGGTGACAGAATGCTGGAATAGGCTGCCATGGTGGGGTTGTGGAGTCTCCTCCTATGGAGATACTCAAAACTCACATTCCTGCATGATCTGGTACAGGTGATCCTGTTCTGGCAGGGGGGTTGGATTGGATTATCTTCAGAGGTCCCTTCCAGACCCTGATGTTCTGTGATTCTGTGAACACTGCGTATGGCAGTGACATTACTTCACAAGTGTTACAGGGATAACTATCACCTTAGCATTGTATTAATGACTCACAATTAGTGGTGGTTCTCAGTAAAACCAAAATCCCCCTACACAAATATCATTTAGACAAGTCTTTCCATGCTGTATTTATGCAGCTGACTGATCCTGATGAAGTGCATTACCCTGCTCTCCTCCATGTTGAGCTCTACTTCCCAGGATGCTTTTCAGTTCTACACCTCACTGCCCTTACTCTTGTGGTCCTTCTTACTCTGGTAATGCTGGCAGATTCAGGAAGTACTTTGCATTCTGCTATCCAAGTAATTAATGAAAATATTAATTAATGAGACAATATTGACAAGCTCTACTTGACATATTACTATGTTCTGACATTTGGACAATGATACATACTTTCGGGAACTTTTTTGACCAATTCACTGTCCACCAGATACTGGATGTCTCCAGATCACTTTTCCCTATCTTACTTTGGAGAACATTACATTAATACAGTGCAAGAAACTTTATATACTTGGACTTGACTAATATCTACTGCTTCTCTCCTAACTACCTGACCTGTAACACTGCCTTACAAGGAAATTAAATGGGTTTGTCATGATTTGCCCTTGAGAAATCTGTTTACTCAGTAACCAATCTCACTAACTGACAGGGGCTTATGAGATGTCTATCCAATTATTCCTTGCTATATTTAAGCCAAACAGACTGGTCTTTAATTACCTAGCTCATCCTTTTCCTAGCCCCTCCTGAAGCATTTCCCCAGATACCACTTTCTACCCTATGCAGTCAATTCTTTAAATGCCCTAGAATTAATCTCATCAAGTCCAGCTTCCCTGGAAACATTTAACAACTACACTTGGAGCTAGAAATCCTCTGCACCAATTTCTTCATCGATACAAGTCACTTGGTACAGAAGACAGTTCTCTCAAGCAGCTATAAATGTTTTCAAAATAAATAAATCCTTAAAGAAAACACAGTGACAGTTATTCAGCATAAGAAGATATTCTTTCTGTTCAGCAGGCATCAGGATCAAGAGAAGCAGTAATGCCTACCAATAAATATTTACATTTTTAAGCAATTGAGACTGTAACTGTGCACCTGGGTCTCAGGATTTTTTTAAAGTGTTATTTCCCACCTTGAAAGTGCTATTTCTAGGGACTACAATAATTATGTGGCAGTTATGTCTGTAGCTCATAACAAAAACTTTTGCATTCCACTCAAGAGCTAAGAGCAGTGAGGAAAATTCCTTTTTGTGTAGTCTTTCCTTAAAAACAGAGCCCATTGGCATAAAAAGATCAAATCAAAAGTTTAAAGCAGTTTCTGGACTCACTCTGATGCCACCAACTCCCAATTTTGTCTTTACTTCTCATTTACTACCAACATCACTGTAGCTGGGCACAACTTTGAACATTACCATGACAACTTATTAAGGGCCTTTTTTTCAGGTATAAGGTAGAGTACAAACCCAGCTTTTTCTCTTTCCCAGTATAAAACCAAATTTGTTCTAGAAGGAATACACCTCACTAGAGCAACAAAGGAAATTTCTATCAGACTGTCACCTTATTTAACTACTGTACCTGTTGCTTACTGGGCTACACATGGTCACTATGAGAAAGAACTAATTCTT
This sequence comes from Pogoniulus pusillus, assembly GCF_015220805.1. Lineage (NCBI taxonomy): Eukaryota > Metazoa > Chordata > Aves > Piciformes > Lybiidae > Pogoniulus > Pogoniulus pusillus. The sequence goes on along the minus strand of NC_087285.1, from coordinate 5,935,541 downwards.
TTCAAGTCCCTGCACCTGTCTAGAAATGGAGATGCTTCCATGGAGAAAGCTACACAGTATTTTGCCTCTGCACTTGCACTCCGCTTATTGTTTTATTTTTCACGGCAGTTCTATAAATGCCAGAGCAAATGACTCAGCTCTACACTATAAACGCTGATTTATTACAAAATCATTACTCTTTTCTTGCCAAAGATTTTGTGGTTCAAATATCCATTTTCAGCTTAGGTCAGCTTAAAGGCCCTTAAACAATTACACTCAATTAAGCCAAATGGAGACAATCCTCAAGTACAAGCATTGAAGACATCATGATATCAAAGAGTAAACTCCAAACCACACAAAGAGAGATAGTATAATTAATTACATTAAGTTGGCTGAGCCAACAACAACTGCCAAAGATCTGAGACAGTTACCATTCCACCCAGCAGTATGTCTGTATAATCACAAGGCTCAGGGACTTCCACAGGAGAGCATTGGGGGTTTGGACATACCTGCTATATAGCAACTGCTTCAAGAACACAGACAGTTAAGGATTGTACTTAAAAGCTAAACCAGACAAAAACACCACAAAAAACCCCACTGAAAATTATCAATTCCATTTCAAGGGAGCAGTCTCTCTAATTAGCAGACCTAATCTATCCAACACAAAATACACCAACTGACCTTCAAGCATACCCTCAAAAAATATTTAAGTTTCTGATTTCATGAAAGAAACACCACAGAAACAAACCCTCCCCTTCAACAAACTACTAGAAGACAGCCTTGGGTTTTTTAAACAAAGGTAGGGCACTCACCCCTTATCAGAGGATCCAACTCGCATACCCTCATTTCTACAATTGTTAGGAGAAATACTTTGCAATGGGGATTCTTAATATTTGTTGAGGTCACTACAGCTTACATAAGTGATATAATAATGATTTTCTATGGCAAAATGTACAATCAGTTACCTCAGTGCTCTGGTTCTCTTCACTTGACACTACCACTCCAACATAAGGATGCTCATTTCTTTCAAACAAAATAATTCCCAGAACTGTATTCTACCAATATATTCAACTGAAAAATTCTTCTCTCAGTCACTCAGCAGGGATTTCAAGAAAGTCTTCTGCTCCTGACTGTCTTCTCTTACTACTGGTTAGACCACTGATAGAGTAGCAAATATATTCAAGGCTGTTTCCACCCAAAAATTCTGCACTGCTACTTATGTATATAGAGATAATTTTGTCCTCAAACTGTAACACCATACTTCCCTGGAGCTTGTTTCTCACTGAAACACATTCCTCTTACTTCTGCAGACAGGACCAAAGAGTAGGTAAAAACTATTGAGCCATTTTATTAAAGTTCTGGTTTTGCAATCTACTTTCTTGATTAACTTGTTGGTAATTAATTAATTCCTAAAAGCTTAATTACAACCAGCTAAAGAAACACTGTGCAAGTCTTTAAACAAAAGCTTGGTCAATTTCAGATAATGGGTAGTTGAAGCTAAATGAGATATCTACTCAACTACTTTGAGGAGGCAGCATATTAACATGGTCAATATTGCAGTGTGAGATTCCAGAGGAACCTTGAAAATTAACTGTGGAATTTGTAACCATAATCTATAATTTTGTACTTGTTGGGCTGACAGAACAAACAATATTCTTACAACAGACTTCTAAAAGAAACTCGAAGCAGCTCTGCAATTGGTTCCTAAGACTCAAATAAAAGTGAAAAACCTGGGCTCATCTAGGGTAAAGCTTCATTCCAGATGATGTGAAGGTCATACTGATTAAGTTAAGTGTGTCTGAAGAGAACAGAATTACATCAAAACTTTTCTTACATAAATATTACAGAAATTAAATGATGTGCATCTGTTGGGAAACCATTTGAGATTTGCATTAATAACTAGTAGCTATAGAAGCACTTTTCTGTTATCTTTCTGCTGTTTGAAATCCAGCTCTAGCACTTTATGCAGCTCTTTATCCATCTGAATTCTGAAAGGCAAATGTAGGCAGCCAGAGACAAAGAAGATACAAAGAAAGAAACAATACTGAGAAGATAAAAAAAGTTTTCCTGAAATACTCGCACAGTATTCAGCATTAGATTGCTCTTTCAATTCTGAAGGGTCTCTGGCAGATGTCTTATTCTCACACAAACTTCAACTGTACAATGGATTACACTCATTACCCGTTCAAGGTATAACTCAGTGGAGGACACAAGTTTATCAATTCCTATGTAAGGACCAACTGTACTCTCACAGATAACAGCTCCTGTTCCAGTCACTTCTTTCACTGGCTACTCCTTTACTCATTCTACCACTTTTCTGAGTGTTGTGGCACATGAAACTAGAAACTCACACTAATTATCACTGGTTGCTCTTTCTTAGCAACCAAAATGCTGTTCTCCCAATGGCTCTGAGTCAGCATGTACTATGTCAGCTTTCCCTTTGGACCAATTTAATAGGCTTGAAAATCATGTTACAAAATAGATCTTTCAATGTGACTTACAGTCTGGTATAGAAAGACAGTTTCAGTCTTCCTCAAGTCCGTATTTATCCTTAAGCAATTCAGCTAAACAAAATGAATCTCCACTTGAGAACTGCAACCACAGTTGTTTGTTAGTCCCAAGTGTAAACTTTTAAGTAGTCAGCCTGTTCAGTACAATGTGTGTTAGTCCACACTAAGGCAGCTACAGGCACTGTTTCTTGAAAAAGCACACCGCATGAATTATATGTCTGCTGATTAGTTTCCATTTATCAAATCAAATTTCTCTCACTAAAATATTCACAGTTAAGTGTTAAGGAATTATTCCTTTATGGTATGACACTATGTCAGTGGCAGCACCATGATTCAACAGTCAAAAATCACACATTTCCCATTAATCAGTAAGCCAGCGGATTACTAATACATTTTTGATGCTCTGCAAACAGCAATGCCTCTATTACTATGGAACCAAATACTTGGCTATTTGCTTAAAAGGTTACTTACAGGTAAGTGCTGAAGCCAGGTCAGGCCAGTACCACAGGAAGATGATCACCAAGAAAGCAAGAGTGCAGCAAGACGATATGCATGGCCAGTCTGGGGCATTATGCATTCCCCCACAGCCTGCTCCATAGGCAGTCCTTTTGTTCCACACTAACACTGTGCTGCAACAGTTCAGAACACAGCATCCAGCCACTGCTAGGCGGGTGCTGAAGGCGAGTAACGAGGCAGCTCCGCCAGCTTGTCATCTTCCATGAGGAACTGCATTGCTCAAATGGTTCCCTCAAACAAAAGAAGTGCCACCTCGAAACCACCTCAAGTTCACCTAAGATGGCACCATCAAATGTCCTGCATTACAAGTTCTTCTTGATGTTACTCTGCTTGCCAGAGCTAAGTTTCCAGGAAAATGAACAGCTTGTGATTAGAAAGCTTACTGTGGTAGTTTGAGGGGAGCCCAGGTTCCCTTAAGCAAACCGCAGAGGTGAAGGCCCGTCCCAGGGGACAGGCCTGGTCATCCCGGGTACTGCATTAGTGCTCTTTCATTCTGCTTTCCAGAGTCATAGCTTGTAAGGCAGTGCCTGGCTGGTACCTCTTCTGTTCTTCTCTCCTCCCTGCCTTTCCTCCCTCCGCTTCTCTCTGGGACGAGTGCCCGTGGGACGAGTGCCCGTGGTCGGTGTGGGGAAGACTGCTTCTAGCTGGCGGGAATTTCGAGCTGCGTCATCAGGCCTGCCGAGGCCTTGTAGGCCTAGCTGAGGAGGGTAGTTGCGGCCTACTCTCAGGCCTGCTGAGGGTGGAAGGGGCGGAGGATTTCTATGTTCTCAGCCCAACAGACTTGGCTTAGCTTGTGGATGCATTTGTTCTACACCTGATTGCCTTCTCATACATGCACTAGTAAACAGAACCTCCCTTTAAACTTCCATCCAGTGTGCAGTATCCTCACTCTTCCTCTTCAAAAGGCTGAAGTGTCACTTCTGTCCTCCAGTCCCGGGTAGCTCCGGACCCTGAGCTAGGACCCTTACTAATAAATCCAACAACCGAATCTCTAGATAGCAAGCTACTGTTTCCCAGATCATCACCCAGTTTTGTTGTGAGTCTTGGCAGAACTCCTCCAACCCACCTTTGCTGACAAGTTATTACAACAGTTTAGCAGCAGATTTCTAACTGCCTATCTCTTTATGCTCTCTGAGAACATTTTAAGGTTATTATTCAGCTGCTAAGATCTTCTGTTTCATGTGTGTCAGACAGACTTTGTGAGTCCCTTTGGAACTTTGGTTGTCTTTTATCATCAAAAGCACATGCTGCTTTATATATGATTGCAGAATATTTTTCATTCCCCCCCAAAAAAAAACTTGTAATTGTCAGCACTGCAAATTCAGAAGCAGCTTGCAAAACAGCCTTGTAGCCTTACGTTTAGAACTACAGCAAGGATTCCACAGAGCACTAAGCATACAAATAGGAGAGATAAATGCAAGAGAGTTACACTGATAAATTAAGGTAATTCAGAACCTGAGCTTTCTGCTTACCTTGCTTGAAAACTTATGCACAGGTCTACCTAAACACACCCTCCTGCATGCACATGCCTTGCTTTGTACTCCAAGTCAGGGACAAAAAAATAAAGAGAAGGAAGGGAATATATTTTCTGGTGTGTCTATGCATCCAACTTCCATTTAGCATACAGAAATCCAGATGAGTTTAGCTTAAAGCAAACCAATTAATACAGGAAAGTAGTCTAGCTATAGCAAGAAGGTAATGAAGGATAAATTACCTCAGAAAAACTTCTGGACTGCTGCATTATGAAATTATTTCTGGTACTTAGTTAAGCTTTTGAAAGTTAGCTTGGGCACAGTTTACAATACATACATTTTGGTAGCCTTCCTGCCATAAGTTACTGCTAAAAACCTATAGAGAAAAGTGAGATGTATAAAGAAGCAGAGCAGTATCTACAGTATTTTGTTACACTACCATAACATCTTCAGTCCAAAGTACTGCTATATTAATTCTCATGTTTAAAAGGCCCCCAAAACAAAACATGTTATTATGTTCCAGTAACTATACAACATTGAACACTAAAACTAGACTAATGATTTTATAACACAAAGATTTCTGTGTCCTTAATATCATGCCAAAATCTTCCCTTGAAAGTCTTTGTCATCTTTTGTTACATGGAGACAAAAGGAAAACATTCCAAGCCCTGAAAATGTAAAGGAATACATGAAGCTTTAAAAAAAAAAAGAGGCAAACAAACTGAAACTACGCAACAAAACAACACACAAAAAGTACAAACCCAAAACCAACCAACAACAAAATCCAACAAAACAGAACCAACAACTATCACACCATATTTGTTCCCATTCTTTTTAGCTAAAGGATGTAGGGAGGGGAACAATCTTTTAGACAGTGTTATCTGTTGCAGTTCAAGTATGCTGAAATTTGGTCCTGCTTAGAATATAAGAATTCAGACTCAGCCCCTATCTCCACTATCCATACTGGTACTCAGGTACCTTACTTTGCTTATCTGTTGTTAGAGGTCTTTGTTCAGCAAGAGTGTCACTTCAGTCTTTCAACAGCTTGTTACATTGGTTAAAATCCTACTCAGCCTGATGTTGAAAATGATTTTTTTTTCCTTTTCCCAGTGTGAAGGTACAACATGCTGTTACTGTTTACAGCAAATAGGCTAGCAAGGCTCTGCTAAGAAGAAACACACACACACACACAGGCACATTTGCTGTAATATTTTAACAGAAACTTAAAAATATACAACTTTTAAATAGTTTTGGTATAAAAATGGGTCTATGATTCTTGGACTCTGCAAAGGAGAAGAGAAACACTCAACATGAAATTGGGGAAAATACCATGAAAGAAATAAGATGAAAATACGACCTGCTGGTGTTAACTTCTGAGGAAATGATCTAATTTTAGTAAGCTCTGAGAAGAACATAATACTACCTGGTCCATTTGGAGGCAGTTCTTGTGGTGATGTTGTTGTTTGTTGTTGTTGTTGTTTTGGTTTTTGTTTTTTTTGTTCGGTTGTTTTTTTCTGGGGGGTGTAGGTGTAGGGTGGTGGAAATAGCTCCAAATTAGTGTAACCAAAAGGCCTAAATATGATATTCTGGGAAAATTACATGCAATTTCATTTTTATCCACATAACTCAGTTTGTGAGGTATGCTATCAACCTGTAGTCCACCCTCCAGGAAACAGCCAAACATGGCGACTTAAAATCATCCATCACTGAGACTAAGAGCAGGATGCTCCTCTCTAGTAATAGTGTGGGTTGTACAGTGTAGTGGAGGTTTTAGGGGTGTGGTGGAGCACATAGAAAAGCAGAATAGGATCTATGAGAAAGGCAGAGAACACTATTTCTGGTATTGCTACACATACATTGCCCCCAGGCAAAACCCAGAGGAAGCGCAGATACCCTAAATCTGGCACATTTGTACCAGCTTTAGATTTATGATAGACATTTAGTCTGATTTTTGGTGATAGGGTCAAAGAAGTGTTGATAAGAAACCATCTTTTTTTTATGTAGCTTTGGCTTGTTCCCTTTTTTTTAGAGTGGATTAATTGTAAAAACAAGAGGCAGAAGGAGTCATGAGACATGCACAACAACAGAAATCAGTGTAATAATCAGGCTACAACTGAGGCCAATAAGGTTAGCCATGTCAAGATCGTAGATCAAGATCATGGTGTTGCCAGGTCAAGAGGAATTGGTCAAAGGATTTGGAGACTAAACGATAATGAGAGTACGGGCCATAAAAGCAGATGTCTATCCAGCTGGTATCAAGTTGTAACTCTCCCTGAGAGCTAGCCACGTGCAATACTTCATTCCTCTATTTAGGTCACCAGGCATGCTCACATTTTGACACATTCATTTGGTTTACGGTTTCTCCAGGGTCTACTAAGTCTTGCATCTTGTGTGGACTATCCCCATGCAAAGTTAACTGTCAACCTGGACAAACTAACTTTTACAACTTGGTGATCTTTACCCAAAGGAAGCCAATCTAACATGCCGAAGACATCTATTCTGCACTACATTTCTGTCCCCTGAAACTGCAACTGCAATATCCCTTCATGGTGATGTGATATAAACAGCATGAAGTACAGGACAAGTAATGAAGAAAGTGGTAGGGTGTCAAGTCCATCTGAAATAGCCAGTAATGATCATGCCTTGATAACCATGAACGATTTCATAATGCAAAGAAGGATTCACAAGATAAAGACATTAACCCTATAACAGAACTAGCAAATCTAAGTAGTATCAGAATAGGGTAACTGCATTTAGATGTGTTTTCTTCAGTTTTGGTAACTTCATTTCTCTCTCCATTAAAGCTCCTCAACAGCTATCCCAATGACAGCCAGTACCCAGGTTCTGAAATTTGTTTTGTATTTCTTTTGTTGTTGTTGTTGCAGAAACAGCCAGGTCCAGTTTCATTTGCATTGAAATCCATGAATAACAAAGCAATCATTGTACAAATAGTTCCTAAACACTTCAAAGGTAGCATAGTAAGGAGCTGAAAAATGAATGTCTATCACAAAAATCTTGTGCTGAAAAAAACAACACAGACCTGAAGTCAAACACTTACAAGTTAGAAAGGAAATGTCAGTGAAGATGCCATCAAATTCTTAGAAAACATTTTGATTAGGGTTGTTTTCTGCCATCTTATCCAGCTCCTGCATATATTTATTTTACAGATCTTTTATAGAATTTACTGCTTCCAGATGCAGATTAGTCATTCATCAGATGCCAGAACTTTAACCTACAGGAGAAATAATTGGCCTAGATTCACTCCTGCACTTTTAAGTAAATACTAAGTAATAGTGCCTGTGCAGCCAGAGAGAAGAGTAACCAAGTGGAGTGGAAAGGAGAGAGGGAAGAGGGAGAGAGAGGGGACGTGGTGCGAGAGTGGTATTAAACTCTTATTCCTGGTCCTTTCTCCACTCCAAGTCACAGTTTCATTTTCTTTACCAACTATCTTGCCCTGTCCAAAAGAAAGAGTTCCACAGCCTTTCTCCCTTTCCCACTCCAAATCATAAACTTCTTACCCAACCTATCTTACACCTCCTCATCATCAAGTGTCCCACAGTTTGGCTCCTCATCCATTCAGATGATACAATCCTGCCTGCAACACGCAAGTAAGAACATTCACCTTGCAAGAAATCACTGGTTTTTTTTTTCCCATTATGACTACAAGAACTTCATAGGGAAAGGATTCATTCTCAGTATTAATACAGCTTCCAACTCCTCACTACCCTTTGAAAAAGGCAACTTGTCTTCTTTGGTCAAATTGTACACCTTGGGAAACAAATCCAAGATGACAGGGTTGCCTACAGAGGCATGACCTATGCCACACTTTTTAGATCAAGACCCTAGAGCCTAGGCAGACAGATGTGCAATGCATCAAGTACTTCCATAAACAGGGCAACCATCACATGTGCCACAGCTCTATAATTTTTGTGCAAATAGCTGCAAGTACATTCAAGGGCTGTCGCTCATTCTCTTCAGGAAAAGAACAGTCTCAGAGCACTCACTGAAGCGGTTTAGTCGAGTTCAGATTTGAACTGACAGCAGCATTAGAAAACAAAAACTTGTAGTGCTTTCATATCAACGTATTCAGTTTTAAATCCCTATCATAGATATCTCCATCTCCTTTCCCTTCTGAGCAATATCAGAAAACTGTCCGTCAGCCACCATCTCTTCTGACTCCGAGTAATATCACTGAGAGATGGCTGCTCTGAGTGTCATATTTCAGACAGCACTTGGCAAACCCAGGCGAAGAAATCTTGTGTTATTTTGGTAAGACTGCAGACCACAAAGCTAGAGTGGCACCAAGTGGTGAGCCGCTGAAATTAGGTCTTAAGTGTATTTCTTTTTCTATCACACTTGACATGAGTTAAATTGAAATGGCTAAGCAGCTCACTTTTGCTGAGGAGTCCAGATCTATTGGAAATACCATTTAATGCATACATGCGCACAAACAAGGGGTAGAGCTTCCCATGGAGTACTCTTACATGACTGAAGTGCAAAACCATTAAGCCAACAAAAAGCACATTCATGTCAATAATAAGCAGCAAGTGAAAAGAGGTGTGACCAGATACAACCACAAGTTACATTTATCAGACCATTTGACTCTTAACATTTGAGGCTACCCAATTCTCCATGCTGGAGACATCACCTCTCTTACTACATTGTAAATGGAACACCTTTCTAGCTACTTGCCTAGTTTCTAGCATCTAGTATCACCCCTATTTTTTAATTATCTTGCATGTTGTTTCTTCTATCAACTATCCCAACCAAGAACACTGTGTAGTTTCACCAATCATGGCAGGAAAAGGACTTTCCCCTGTGGTTAGTCATAACCATGCACTTTGTCTTACTCCTCCTCCCCTTAACACACTTGGCTTCTAATCAAAGCTGGGGTAACAGAAGAAGAACAGATGAGTATTTCTATGAATAACAGTAACAAATAAATGACTAAAGAATAAAAGTAAACTGCACAGACACCCTCCCCACCCCCATTCCTTTGATGTGATTCTCAATAAAAGAAAAAACCCTACAGCTATTTCAAGTGCACTAGTACATTATTTCCGTGGAAAATGAGAGATTGTTTTCATTGTGCATTTGTACAGCTAACACCTAATAGGAGCTATTATTTACCCAGGCAGCTGACAAAACTGCTCCTTCACATGGAACAAAGCATTGATGTTAGACATTTGTTGACTACTTTGGCCCAGTTTTTCAAGTAGTGAAAGGCAATTTCACCTTCCGCCTTGTGTAACTGATACACTGAAGATAGAAAAGGTGTTGTCCTAGGAACAGCAACTAAAACCACAATGAAATGACTATCCTTATATATCTGAAATTATAAAAAAAAAAAATATTAGTATCATGATCAGGTCATAGGAGACACCACTGGAGGTAAAGTCCCTCTGAAGAGGAGACACAGAGGGAGCTGGGGCTCTTCTGCTTGGAGGAGACTGAGAGATGACCTCATCAGTGGTTATAAGTACATAAAGGGTGAGCTACAGGAGAATGGAGCCAGGCTCATCTCAACGATAGCCAATGACAGGACAAGGGGCAATGGGTGGAAGCTTAGGCATAGGAAGTTTCATGTAAATACAAGGAAGAATATTTCCCTGTGATGGTGACAGAACACTGGAATAGGCTGCCCAGGGGAGTTGTGGAGTCTCCCTCTTTGAAGATACTCAAAACCCACCTGGATGCATTCCTCTGTGATCTGGTATAGGTGATCCTGCTCCAGCCAGAGGGGGGAGCATGGTGTGGGTGGACTAGATGACCTTTCAAGGTCCCTTCCAGCCCCTGGCATTCTGTAACTCTGTAATCAAAAAGCCAGACACAAGGACAGTTACAAAGTTTACAAATTATGTCAATATTTACAGAAAATAAAATTAAAAAAAAAAAAAAAAAAGAAGTTCTGGAGAAGTAAGAGTGTAAAAAATGGAGCCTTGTTAAAGTAGATCTTGTAAATCACAGGAATGATGGGCAGGTTTATAACTCACAACCAATGTAAAGATGACGGCCTAAGACTGAAGCTGAGGTGAGAACTTGAGTAATTTTAAGAACAGCAGAAGCTCAGAGGTTCAAGCAGCCACAAAATCTTTTTACTCCTTTCAGTGACACAGACTGTTAGCAATGTGACCATGTCCCAGTATAGTCAGCTTTTTGGCTTCCAAGTAGCAAGGCTTAGTCTTCATTTCAAAATTCAGGTGACTCAAAATCTGAGCCATGAAAATTTTTACTATGCAAAACCATTTAGCAAAACCATTTAATGTCTTATAGGGTTGGTTATTTGTTTGGGTTTTTTTTTTTTTTTTCATTTCAATACAAGGTCAGGTAGTTCCATTCTGTGTATGATTGTCCTGGTTGCAAATTGATGCTTTGTCCATAAGCTCTACTTTCCTTCCTTCTAACAGATGGTATCAGTGTTGATCTCCACATTAAAAGCAACTGATTTCCAATTCCAAAACAAGTAAAATGGCCTTTGTATCTTTTCCCACTGAGATACAATTAATAGATATTTGCAAGCTGCTTGGAGATACTCCAATAAAGGGGAGGTGTGGGTGTGGGGAGAGTGTGCAGTTTTGGGGTTTCACTTCTGTTGGGTTTGTTTTTGAAGTGCAGTGCAATTTTATAGATAGAGTTTCACCAAGAGTTACATAGCTTACTTCAGTGAGATATCACATATCTCACTTTAGACTTTCATGCTTTAACCCAAACTTCACTAAGTCTATTCATATCTGAGGCACCATCTTCACTTTCTGCCCCAGATCAGCTTCCTTTGCTCAAACTCAAAACTTCCTAAAAGCTACAGCAAGAAGACAGACAGCTGCACTGAGGTCCATTGCTTGATCACTTCCCCATTTTGTCCAACTCCAGCCACTTGTCATATTTCACTAATGACAAGAGCTATATGCTCAGATTATGAAATGTTTGGGAGAAAATTATGAGCTTCATGCAGTGTTTTTGTAGCAAGCACAACAAAATCCCAACACAAGGAGTCACAATTCCTATTAATTGCAAACTTCTAAAGTAGCTAAGGTAAGGAAGTTATGTAGTCTACAAAGACACAGGTGCACTAGTTGGTTTCTTCTAGTCACTATAAACAGTGAGGGGCAAACCCACAACAAAATGCTTGTGTCCATTGAGAGTGGTATACAGTCACCTTACAAACTGTCTTAGGACAGCTGTGCTTCCTTGGAGAAGTGGAATCTTACACGATTTTACAATAGCACTCATCTCCTTGGGGATATGGCCACTGGTAGACAGATCTTTGAGTATAAATAAACGTTACTTGCCAATTTATTTTGAGTGAGAAGTTGCACGTTGTGTTTCACTCTGAATTCTCTCATAAATGAGTGTTTTCCTGGGATAACTGGATGTGGCTGAATAGCAGACTAAAATATCAACTTCTTTGTTTAAAGAAAAATTATCTGAAATCAGATCTTCTTTGTTGGATGAAACCCAAATTGCAGAGGGTATATTTAACCTTATAAGGAGAAAATCCACAGATAAGCTACCACAGACTACATAACTAATTGTCTTTACCACTTCTTTTGATTGAGCTTTTAATAGAAAGCTTTGCTTAAATATTAAAAAAAAACCAAAAAAAACAGTGTCATTAATATCCTTTGATAAAGATTTCTTGATAAGTAGGCTTTAATGATAACAAAGTGCTGGCATTCGGATTTGCTTAGCAGACAGAACTGGTGTCTACACAAGAGACCCCAAGTTGGCACTTTTTCACTAAAGTTGGAAAAAAAACCAAACTACTGAAAATAGTTCAGAGAGTTCAGCAGCATTTTCAACTCCAGATGTTGAAAGACTCAAGAAAGCAGTAACTCTCACCAAGACTCATATACACCTCATAATCTTCAGTGATAACTTTTTAAGATCAGGCATATTTATTTTGATGCATTTTTGTCTACCTGCTACGTCCCTCAATTTTCATTATATGGCTCACTTCAAAGTTCAGACTTCACATTCCGACACCACACCAGAGGAAATGACCACTCTACCTCAAGATGTTGCTGACTATCAAAAACTACACTTCTGTGTTACATGCCCTATAAATCTCCTCACCTTTTGTATCTCCTTCAGTTATTAACTGCTATGCAGAAACCCCTTACATTCTTTGCTCATACTAACGTTGCATGAAGACACAGAATGCAGACTACTGAAGAGATGATTTCAGTCACTGCTGTATGCCCACACTTGGTTTATTTAGTTTTCTTTCAGAGAGCTTTACAACTGGCTGAAATAGCCCAGAGGCCACTAATTATCCTTCTTGAAAGAACAGAATTACAAGAGAGGTTCTTGTAACAGTCCTTTTACTTCTCTTAGCAACGTCTAATCACTCGGTACTTGTCTGCAAATAGTAATAATGATGACACATGGTTTTTTGCCAATCAAATTTAACATTCAAACTTGAGTTTCTTACTATGAGTAAGCTACCATTTCCTCCATAATTAAGGCTGCAACTTTGTTCCCATTAAAAAGTTCAATTTTGACCTTCCACTATCATCTAATGAAGGAAAACTTAAGTGATACATGAGAATCACAGCAAGAAGAGAATTATCCTTCCCAGAGTGAATTGAAGGGGGGAATTCCAATTTACAGCAATGCATTATAGATATTATAGGTATCTGTCACTTCATTGGAGGGAGAGAAGAAGGGAGAAGAAGAAAATAATATAACTTTACTGGGGTCAAAGTATATCCTTGTGCACAGAACTGAAGCTGAGACAACAGAAGTCTGATTTTAAATGTAATTGACAGCTCCTTTACTAAGATCAGGATGGACTATGGGATCAGAAGTAAAAGGCAACCAACAAGCTCTGTAGCTATCTTCCCCCAACTTTTACCTCATTAAAACAAACTACCTTTCTCTCAGGCACAGAAATCCTAACACCATCAGTAAGATGACCCAGAGAAAACCACATTTTTTTCCTAATGCTGCAAACATTTTTGGATGAGCTGCATGTAGTTCAATAATAACTGATTTATGATGCTCCAGTATTAGAGATAATCACTGGATTTCTAAAATGTTCTATTTGGGCAGTCTTTACCAGAGAATGAAGGAAGGTGGTAAGACATAGCCTAATGGATTTATCTACTGAAAAACTAATGCACAGGGACAATGGTTTGTTGCCCAGAGTCCAATTTTAAAAGTTATTAAGATTTTAATAGGCTCACTACATCGGTATGTTGACTCTGACAACCTAATTTAGGCTCACTGGCAGTTTCAGAGATGCTGCATTAACTGTTGGAGCTGGCCAGTTTAAATAAACTCCTTACTTCAGATGAGCAACAAGCCAAAATAAGCTTTTCTGAATAGCTGAGGTTAAAGGATCTGAAAACAACTGAGGGATGTGAACAGGCAATACAGAGCCAGGACCCATAATGAATCTCTAAATAGACCTGTGTTTGTTATGGGAGACAGAAGGCACCAAAGAACAGCCTTCCTGAGCTGAAGGAAAAAATAAGAAGAAAAAAAAAAAATCTTTGTTTTCCTTGCTGCATGCAAACATACTGAATAGTAGCAGAACTGGAAAACAGCTTGAGGAAGCTGTAAAGACATATTTTTTTTCCATAAAACCCTGTTTCATTCCAGAATCTGTGGTTACTCAAAAATCACTTTTTTTTTGTCAGAATCCAGGCTTAAAAATTTTGATTGCTGAAATGACTCCAATGCAACACTTTATTCTCATCATTAAGAAAGCAAAAGAAAAATTACTTTCTTCAGAGGTAGGGGGGAGGTGGGGAGCAGTGCTATTGTCTGGCATTTTTCATCGATGTAATTTGTTTTTGTCCTCTCAGAAACAAAACTGAAAGGAAGAAAGTGAAAGAAAATGTTGTTAGTAACATTTCAGTGGCAGTGGACTTAATTCCAATGCACTTTGTTTAATTATGGATGAAAGAACTCATAATTAGTAACTGATGTTTTTCTCGTGGCTGTTAAAAAAGCATTGAAGAGTCGTATTTATTACAACAGAAACTGAGGATAGTTTATTTTCTCAGCTAAGTACTTCCGAAGTACTCAAGTGCAGCACAAAAATTTCTAGTAGAATCTTGGGAAAAATCCAAGAAACTGCCAAAACACTTGTCCTCTAACTTGCCTGTGCCAACAGCTGGGAGGTTTTCCATTTTGGCAATCCCAGAAAGATGGAAGATGTGCCAGCTCACAATTATCTAGCTGAACCTACTCTTTGGACTTCATTTTTAGGTGCTTCATACCTCCCCCCAGACAGAGCAGTTCACATTCTGTGAACATGTCATATGTAGGAAGCTCATTAGGAAATGCAGGTACAGTACAGCCCTCTCGACCCAAACAAGACCAAAGAAGAAATCATTAAAAAGAAAAATACCACACTGTTGAAATACCACCATGTTGGCATCAAACACAAGAAGTAAGGAACGTCCAACATAGAATTCATATTAAGGGCTACTAGGTAATTTGAAATAATTCAAGAGCTGTCTTGAACACTGTGGTCAAACCCTATATTGACTTGAGTATTTTTAGTGTTTCTGACACTACAAACCCCTTGATTGACACTGTGCTATCAGTATTTTCCTACTTCTTTTTTCTGTTGATTTCTGCCACCAGGTTCAAGTCTCCTCTGCTGGTTTAAGGACATCTACTTCAGGATGCTTGCATGCAATATATGTTCATAGACAAAGTGACAGGACCAATGGTTTTATTTCCTTGGATGTCTTGATTACTGTCCTGATCTACCAAGGGAGAAGTATGCACACATCTGTATGACATACCAAAGTCTAAAATGATAATCCAGTGGGAAACAGCAGATATGTTCCTTTGATCACAAGCTAGCAGCATCAGTGTTAAGTAGAAGAGTTCTTGAAGAATGCAGTTGAGATACCAAGGTTCTTTCTAATGTCTAATGAAGTTTGACATAATGACACAGTCCCTATTCCTTCTAAAATTCCACTAAGTTCTTTCAATATATACCCTAACTCTAGATGATCTTATCCAACATGCATTTCTTGGACTCCTGCTAAGCTTGTGGCCTCAGTGAAACCTTGCTGCTCATTGGTACTGCAGCAATGCTTTGTTTTCCTCTTCAGACATTCAACTGTAATATACACAGTTTCTCACAAAACATTTACTTCGTAAGGCAGGCTGAAAGCTGTTACTATATGCCACCACTACAGTCTCAGGACCCTTGATTTCATGTCATGTTTTGTTAGTATTAATTGGGATTTTTTCTGTTGCAGCTAGGTTTCCTTTGCAAGGGTCACATCTCAATGAAGACACATCAGTGTCATTTTCCTCCTTGAGGCACGAGGATGGCAATTCTAACATTTGTAGTATAGATGGCAGAATTCAGAGGAATGCCTGCCTTATCTGCTCCTGCTTTCTTGGTTGTTGATATCAGGGTTTCTCCCATCTTTTGAAGCTCATTGTACATATACTGAAATGTGATTTCTCCTTATTTCACCCACAAGTGAGTTTTATTCACTGCACTGTAAGATAGACACACTTACCTAAGCTCAGCCGATTTTCTATCAAAGTTGCAGCTTACCAAGAAGTCCACTATCAGCATGCGTCAGCAGCTGGTGAAGTTATGATACACAAGAACCCCACAGCTAGCTCCAGCCTGCAACACGCACCTGCACTAGATAAGATTGACTGTCAGTGGAGTGACCCATCAGTGAGGCTGCTGCATTTATCAGAGTAAGGACAGCTGAAAAGAAAGATTGGTCTTCTAGCAATGGCAACCCAGAAAGAAAACCCACAACATTACTCACTCGGCAGTATCAAATATGTGCATCTTTGACATCCACAATGAAAATACAGAAGATTTTTTAAACTAGCAGATGCCAACTTGCTCAGCATCAGAGAGGGTCAATTCTGTTTTCTCTGATGTAAGGCACATAAAAACCAAACCACTGCAAGACAAGCATTTACTCATGTATTAGTGATTTGATTCCACCTCGGATTTTGTTTGGCACTCCAAAAGCACCCATAGTCTCTCTCATGTACAGCACATTGCATCTTCCACTTAATACTCCCCAGGCCACTAAACAAAAATCAGAAATTAGCAAATTAAAGAGTCCTGTCGAGTCTCTCTGAACAGGGAAAAGACCTCCCTTTACTGTTCAACACAACATTTCACAACTCATCTATGGTCACCTTTCTTTCTTACCACTACAGCTCATCTGAATACACCAAGCACATGCAACAGCATGCCAGTTCTCAGCGATTCACTGCACCCTTCTGCAAGTGCTATGTGATATGTAATAAAAAGGAAATCACACATCTGAAATCCTAAAAACCCAATGATGCAGCAGAAGAAGAGTATTGCTACCCTATACTTAAACAATCCTAAAACACCTTGGCAGGGTCAAGGCAGTAAGCTACACCTCTAATAACGTTCTCAGGAAGAAGTCATGCAGACAAGCAGGCACTCCAAATACTAATGGAAATTTTCAAACATCATTCTACTTTTATGAAGCTAATTAATAAAACTCTGATCTTAGGAACCCAAGTGACCAAGCTATTTTAACATAGCTTTGAAATTGGCATCGCCTGAAACACAAATTACTGGGTTTTTTGGGGGAAATTAACTATGTGCATGGCACATCTTAAAAAAAATCTCTTTGTAGAAGGCCAGTGAGAAAAGACAGACATTCAATCTATTTCATTTTTGCTTGTGTGAT
Source organism: Pogoniulus pusillus (assembly GCF_015220805.1). Lineage (NCBI taxonomy): Eukaryota > Metazoa > Chordata > Aves > Piciformes > Lybiidae > Pogoniulus > Pogoniulus pusillus. The sequence goes on along the minus strand of NC_087285.1, from coordinate 5,918,393 downwards.
GTAGATATCAACCTACAAGGAAGTGGTGTACACTAAGTGGCTATAGGGACACTCTGTTCCAGGGCATCACAGCATCCTTGCACATGCTAACAGCTATGATAAAGCAGAAAAGCTTCAAAAAATTGGCAGGGGGATACTAACAGGCACATCATGAGTGGACCACAAGCCCGAGGTACATTGACACTCTAGGATTCTCCTTGAGGGCTGACACAACAAAACTTGCCATAAAAATCGAGTTCAGAATGAAAACACTACTACAAAACAGACATCTTGAAGTAATTAGTGACTGCTCTGGCAACATCACAAGACACCTTTTGGAACACTTACTTTATCAATCTAATTAGCAATCTGTGTCATCATGAGAATGGAAAGAATATAAACCATTATATGTATTCCACACACAAAACATATACACTCAGATCCACCTGCAAAGCCCATACAAACCATCTGTCACAACGAAGTCATTCATGATGAGAAGCTGATATAAGCACATACACACAGAGCCATCAAGCACTTTGGCACTTTTTTTTCCCTTCAACTAAGATAATGGGCACACTGCTGCTGGTGGGCAAATCCTGATCATACATTATATCACACTTCCCAGCAATTTTGATGAAAACTACAGGTGGAAATAGATTATAATGGGAATATCTAATTGAAATTCATCTCCATTTTGCCTCAGATGGAAGACATGCTGCTTGAGCCCTGAAACAGATTCAATTTCATTCAAATGGTATGCTGATTTTCAGGCAAAACTGAATTCATTAAAAAAAAAAAAAAAAAAAAGTTTGAGAGTCCTGGTAGAGTTCAGTGCTGTAAATGCTTTACATCCATATTTTCACCATCTCTTCTACTCCCATGAAGGGTATTTATTACTACTTGCAAAGACAGTGATTTCTATCCTTTTGGTTTTTCTTTTCTCTTAATTAATAGCAGGTAAGCCTTGGTTTGTTTCTCTTCATTTAGGTAACAGTCATTAATAACAGATAAACCAGTCCTACACTTCATTTCCCCATATAACTTCTCACGAGAGGATAAAGGTGGGAAGAGAGGAATGAAAAGCGTAATGAAAATCAGATGTACACCCAATTGTACTGTGCCAAGTTCAGACTACAGGAAGGCTATGCAAGGCAGAGAGCTGCAAAGAACCGAGCTTGTAGAAGTCTGCTACCTACAAAACGATGTAGAATATCTCTCAGTTCTCAGGGGTGGGAATCAAGTAAAAGTAAGTAGGCAGATCATATCCTATTGTCATTTTTCTCAAGAAACAGTTCGCCTCTAACCAGAATTTCAACCCATGCTAAAGTACTGCAGCAATAGTACCGCAAGCCACCTGATACAACCACTAGTAACACTGAACTTTGGACACGAGAAAGATCTCAGGGAATACATTTCTCAGGAGCTGGCAGAAGATTAGAGAACAATTTCACAGAATAAAATTTGATTTTAACTGGACTTAGACTGCAAATTATGCTTTGTTCCCTAATATGGCAAAATGTTATATGGTACAATATCCATATGACAAGGTACGCAGGCATGCAGCTCTTCTGGTGTGGAATCTTGAGCAATTTCTCACAGTTAATAACCAGCACTGTAACACATACACAGTCACCAAAGAAGGAAAGCAGAAAGTGTCACAAAATATTAGCTCATGATGGCACTGAGAAGCTCCAGCCACCTAAAATGAGTATTGGCAAGGCACATCTCAAATATAATGCTAAGAAGTTGTTCGATTTACGCACAGATGAATTATTGACACTGGGAAATCTGTACAAGAATCAGTGTGGATCCAATCCTCTCTTGAAGCATAAGCAGTCTGAGAACACACTAAACTGACCATCTGTTCCTTTCTGATAACATGTAATTAAGTAATTTATTTATTCAGCACTTAACTCCCTCCTCTTCATATTAGTCAAGGGTGATTATGCTAAATCCAGATGTAGTTAACATATTGTGCAATCAAGTGAGCAATGTCCTCACAGGCACATTACTTGCCTTCTGGCTGTCCACCTTCAGCATCTCAACCTAGTAGATCCTGTTTGATATCCTCTTCTGTTCTCAAACTGATCAAGTATTAGGGTATTTTGTATGGGGATTAACTGAACAACCTGCAGAATTATCAACCGTCCTGTGGGTCACAGTAGCCACACACATTCAACTGATGTAAGCATCTGATGTCAGCCCAGACTACATTACTCAAAACAAGCTTCCTTTGGTATTTCCAGAAATTACTATTACTCATTACTCTGGTACCTTTCTGGAGATCTCTCTGGAGTCTTACTGACATATCAGAAAGTTAACAACTGCTAAAGATAACCTTTTCTAGCAAAGCCATGTCCCTTTCTATTCTTCAGGAAGGATTCTGTAGTACTCCCAAACTAATGCTGAAGTGATCCAACCTAACAAACAAACACACCTGAAGAGGAGAAACTCCATTGTGACAAACTCAAAACCACATTATAATCAGCATAACCTTCTACTATAACATTTATACTGCAGCCAGTATCTTCTGACTTCTACTTAAATGAAGTCAGAAGAGAAAAAATATAAGCAGAAAAATAGCATCATAAGCAGAAAAATAACATCATTCAATCCACCACAACCCTCTTCCATACTGTCTGCCCAGTTATGGCAGTCCTGTAAATCTGTCAGAAGTTCTAAGTTATCCTCAGCACACAGTTACCAGACTCCCAAGTTCAGTAGGCTGACACCATTTCTCTTTTGCATTCTTCCTCTTGCCTTTCTAGTTAATATTTTTTTTCTGTGTAGCTTTGAAATAGAACATTTACAGAAGTTTTTGGGATGGTGTTTTTGGTATGGTATAAGGTTTCAGTGTGGTTTGGTGTTTTGTGCTGGTTTTGTTTTTCCATGGTGGGGGGAGGCTTGTGTTTAAGATCAAGAAGCAGCATGGGGAAGAGGTGAATAGAATACCAACTTTTTGCAAGTAACTGCAGTCTTGTATCACTGAGTAATTGATCTGGAGCCAAGGAAGCCTTTCCCAAAAAGTCTTCAGAGATTTTAATGCTGCACACAGACAGTAGTCCTCATGTGAAATCTTCTCTAAGATGACACATTTTCAATTGCACCAGCTTTAAGATTAGCCTTCAGGAAGTCATTAGAAAATGGGTTCAGGTTTTCAATGGACTAAGGCTTTTTTGTCATAAGGTACATGTGGTAGAAGGTATCCTTTTAATAGTGGCTTCCCTATGTTCTTCTGGGAAAAGCATGTCAACTTAAGATATCGAGCTAAGATCAAGTTGTTTTGTGGGTCTGATTTATAATGTTTCTACAGCCATTAATGCCATTTCTTTGAGATGCTACAAAGTCCTGGGCTCCCATGTATATTTAGCCTTGTTTTGCTATTTGCTTTTACTACTAGAGCATGAAGGCTAGATTCAACTGTTCATCCCACTTGTAAACCAAGAACAAAGTCCCATAAAGCTCAGCAGCTTAGCATCATTTGTCTTGCAGACTCACACATCCTTCCAAGTCCAATCTCTGAAATGTGATGGTGTGATTTACACCAGCTCACTATGGGCACTTTCCAAATGACAGTTACTTTAGTTCAAAAACTGCACTTTAAACCCATGGTTTGTTATTTTACCTCCAAGTTATCAGCATATATTATATCCAGATTGCAAACACTGGAGTGATTTTTCACTGCAAATCCACAGTTTAAGTTATATTCACCTAGAACTAAACCACAACTCTTATTAAAACAGAAATTTGTGACTAACTCCTAAGTGCCTCTCCACTTGTAACAGCAGTATTGAATGGACTTGAGCAGGGTATGCGAGAGGAAAAAGAGAGCTGTGCTAGTTTGAGCCTAGCTGGAGTATTTTGGTGAGAGGAATTAGATGATAGGCTGTGAAAAGGAAACAATGCTGATTTCTACTTCATTCATAGACTTGCTGAGATGTATAAGAACAAGAACAGAAACACAAATAAGGCAGCTGCTCTTGGGCTCTGGGCTGCATGCACTTTTCTCTCTCACTTGCTGCCTAACTAATCTATCTGCTTCCTAACCCCCCCTGGCCAACTCTCCAAACTCACCTTGAATGTAAGGCAAAGTCTGAGGTAAGGTAGAGGGATGGGCAGAAGGTGGAAGGGTGGTTGAGAGCCCCTTGTGGGGACTCTGGTTTCTGGGAGGGCTGTTGTGACTTTGTGCTACTTTTTAATTTGTATATTTCTGTCTATAGCTGTATATATTGTAAATATCTGCTGGTATATTGTGCTAAGATGTAAGTATAAAGCTTCAATCAATTTCCATCTCAGCTGAGTTTAGTCTGTGTTATTTCCTTAAAGGGGGAGGGGGGCTGGGTAACACCCAAACCATCAGGAGAACAAACAAATGAAAAAACTCAAACACACACAAACACTTCACCTCAGTGAAGCTTCGGTTCCAGAAAATATGATGTTTTGAAAATTAGTACTCTCCTTCCTGAGCTTCTGATAAATGCTGACACTATTTTCATTTTCATACAGGTCAACAAGCAAAACTCAGGAACACAAGTTGTTACATTTGTATGTTTAGATTGTGAAGGAGGGGTAAAAAAACCCCAACATTACAAATATAAGTTTTTAAGTAATACACAGTACTTTCATAAGCAAAGATTCTACTATAGAGCATTAAAAATCCCAAACTATTAACACAGTGCTTGTGTGGAAAATCTAAATAGAAATTGATAACACATTCAAAGGAGCACAAAGCATCCAACATAAAAAAATGCACAATTTACATTTTTATGTTGTTATTTGTTAGTGATTGGGGGGGGGGGGGGGGGGGGGTTTGCTTTGGACTCCTTCCTAATCAACTAAAAATCAACAAAGAACACAAAAGTCAAACAAAAATACTATAAGCAAGTTGTTGTTTGTTTGCAGACAGAGGCAAAAGCTCTGGGTCTGTAATAAATTCTAGTTTTCCAAAACCTTGCAGTTTCCATTTAATTTTGCATTGATTCATGAGTCAGTCTCCTGGGTACTAACTGTATATAAAAGAAACATTAACTCAGTGGAGGCAATAGTTTGGGTTTTTTTTAATAATAAAAAATGCATACTGTTTACACCATTATTGCTTAGGAAATTAGACAAAATTCCTTCTAATATGCTGAGCACAGGACACTGCCACAAACCACTTAGCGTACAATAATAGAGTATCGATGAGGCACAGTGATACACCAGACAGTGCTCCCACCAGACCAGCTCCATGCTGTCACAGTCCTGTGGTGATTTGGGTGTTACCCACCCCCCCCACACACATTTTGGAAATCACCCAGATTAGACTCAGCTGGCTCTGCAAATTGAATGAAGCTTATATTTGCATCTTAGCACAATATACAAGCAGATATTTACAGTATACACAGTTATATACAGAAATATATAAGGTAGATGGTAATACAAAAACACAACAGCCCTCCCAGAAACCTCAGTCCCCAGGAGGGGCTCCCAACCACCCTTCCACCTTCTCCCACCCCTCCATCTTCCCACAGACATTGCCTTGTGCCCCAAGGCAGAATGGAGGGCTGGCCACAGGGGTTAGGAAGCAAGTGGATTAATCAAAGAGACGGTGAGATTAGGGAGAAAATGCAGCTCAAAGCCTAGGCAGTGGTCAAACTGCCTTATGTATGTTTATATTCTTGTTCTTACACATCTCAGCAAGCCTATGAGTGAGGTAGACATCACCACTATTTCTCTTTCACGGCCTATAGTCTAATCCTTCTCACCAAAACATTCTAGCTAGCTTCCAACTAGCACAAGTCTCTGCAGCAACACATTTCCTCCACCTTACAAACAGTTCTGGAAAGAAATTGGCTCCAAGGTACAAAAAGATCTAACTTAAATGAAATATTTTTGGTTACTTCATAATAAACAATGTCCACAGTATTAGCATTTATTTTAGAAACAGACAAAAAAAACCCAACTTTTTTTTTCCTCTCCTTTTATCAAGAATGGCTGTGTCAATGGGGTATACACAGCACCAGGAGGTAATACACTATTTCCCACAAATGGCATCCAAGAATACACTACTGCCACAGGCCAGAAAGCACTGCACAAACCCCATGTGTTTAAAGTCTTCTGCACACGCAGCACAATTCACATCACCTGCAAAGTACCACTTCATTGCAAGAAAGCACATCTTTACACACACAGCTGTGCATACTACCAAGAAAAAAACCTCCATACAAAGCAAAGTCATTCTGCTCCTTTCAGAGGGAATTTATGTTTGCTTAAAAAGGCCAGGGGATAATTTGTAATGCAGGCTGGTTGGGCATTTTTTCATATCGTAGTTTGCATTTTAGAACAAGATTTAGAGGTGGGTTTATGTATTACATTTGCCCTGAGGGCTTTCCTCATTTTCAAAATCAGAGTTTTCTGTTTTTTCTAAATATTTTCACCTCCCATGTCACTGCAATAAAAAAAACAACACAGAGAGCTTGCTGACAAAGGGGGAAAAGCAGCACTGTCTATGCACCGACTGCTGTTGAGCATGAAAAGTGGGAAAAGGTAAGAAGAAAAATGTTTTCCACATTCAATGAACTTGAAGAAAAGATGAAGTGCACTACTCAAATGTGGAAGTAGAACTGTTGAGAGATAGAAGACCAAGGACAGCAATAAAGAAAGAAGAAATAATCTGGGCAATTTCATCCTTTATTGGGGGTAGACCTAAAATATTTATCTCAAAAACTAAAATACACAGACTATTTCTTCCACAATGCACAAGGTGTTTAAATACTTTGTAACATGGGAAATGCAGTTAGCAGAAGGGATACGTGAAACAACCAAATGTCAGCTCTCATGGGATTTCAAAACATTTCTATTTGGAGTAAAAGCTTTTTGAGTCAAAGGAGTGGAGCTTCTGCTTTTCCAACAAAAAATTTTGCAATCCAAAATTAAAACTTCAGTTCATTGATCTTAAGCTGAATTTTAGAGCTCCCCCCTTAAAGATTTCACCTCAGCCTCTTTTCCTGATCTGTGTAAAGGTAGCATTTTTTCCCATGTAAAGGTTCCATTCCCCTCCAAAGTCCCACTAAAAGGTAAAATATCGATCAATAAAAGTAAGTACTTTCCATCGTGAATAAGGATCATAAAATAGAGCCTTGTACCAGTACCACACAGCTTGGAAAGTGATTTTACTGGCATTTTTAGCACTATTTTGATAACTGTTCCATTTATAACTATAAGCTAAAGAAAGCAATTCATTTTATATAGACTGAAAATTAGGATACATACACCTTAATGATGACATAAAACTCTTCCACTGCAAGAAAATTATGAATCCTCAAGGAAGATGATTTAAAAGGTGCTTTTGGAGAAGAATTTTTGTTCCCTTGGTGTTATGACTGCAAGACAATTCTAAGTTCCAGGTATTGTAGCAGAGCTTGTTTTGACATCCACTGAAGTAATCCACATGAAAAAAACAACAGATAAAATCACTTGAGAGTTCTTGTTTCTGCACTCACACAGCTGCATCCTAAACTCTTTATATAGATTCAGCCAAGGGAAAAGAGAATAGCATGAGCACTGGTTTGTTGTGAGGCAGCCCAAGGCCCTTCACTTGGCGCAGGCATACATCCTGGCAGCCTTCTTCTCAGATTAATACAAGACAGCTAACAAGTAAGACTTCTAGAAGGAAACTGCTCTGGCATTTATGGCCATTTGTGATTTTGGCTTACTAGAGTTTAGAAGACACCTCTTTCTCCAGTGCTAAACCAACAAGCAATATTTTGCCCTGGTACCTAGAGCTACATCAAAAAGATTAGCCTTTTTACAAGAGTCCTGTCATACAGTGAGACAGACATAAGAATAAGGCAGTCTTAGCAGGGAAAAAGTCTCATGGCTGAAGGTCATCTACTCAGGACTCAACATACTATCTAGCTTCTTTGAATTCCTATCTCTAACTTCATTTTCTTGCACAACTTCAAGCAGAACACTTAACCCTTTTCTACCTCAGATTCCCCATCTGTAAAAAAGGAACATGAGTACACTATCTCCGTGCTTTGAGGTGTCATACAGCTTATCTCGTTAGCATCCCTGAAGTGCTTTTCACTTCCTTACAGCTGAACAGATTAAAAAGCATATTGCCATATGAAGATCTTTTTACTGATGCCTTCAGAGTGGCAGTTGGGGCTGTGAATGAGGAAACACATGAATGTAGAATTAATACTGAAAAAAATATATAAAACTAGCATAGATTGAAATATAAACACCTGTCAAGCAGACCAATGTAGTGTAGAACAGCTATTCAGCTACTGCTGTTTAAAATCTACCTCTGGGGCACCAGTAGCCTACAAAAAACTTTTTGCTGTAAGTAAACAAACTCTTATGGCTCAGTCAAATTTTGAAAACAATTAGATTTTTTCAAAAGTCTCCCAGTCAGTTTGCCAGTAGCAAAATGATGTATCCCTCTGTTGTCTATATGTAACAAGAGCTCTGATGTGGTAATTCATTTGCTAGCACTGCTGTTGTTCCAAGTGAAGACAAGTGGGACTTTGTGCAAATTGAACTAATCGGCAACACTTGATCAACTCAATTAGTTCAAATCAACCCAAGTGTTTCTCTGTCTACAGTTACAGCTCAGCACGGATGCAGTCAGGCTATAACAGCAAATTACATGCAAAGAAACACAGATTGGCTCTGCCTGACCTCTGAGCTAGCCAGAAGTTACCTGGTTTGGAGGTTTCACAACTGTATTAGCAAAACACCATGTCCTGCAGATGTGACCTATCTAAATTCTTGCCTATGTGAACACAAACTGGGAATATTGCCAAGGAAGACATTTCAGCTCTTAACTAAACAAACCAAGCAAGAATAGCACAATCAGTATCACTATTCCAGGAACAATTTCTGCACAAACCCAGAGAGCATGCATACCTTAGATAGATCTCATCTATTTTAATGCCCCAAGTTAGGACTGCTTTGCAGTATATGAGAGTTGCATCTTACATGACCTTGCTGAATTAGTCCTGAGATTTCAAGGTGTCTCCATGTGAAGGAAATGAGAGGAAACAAAAAGCAACCTAACAGCTTGCCTACTTCACTCTCCTTTCTCTTTGCTGCCAAGAAATCATGCTGGCCACTGAGACATGGACAGATTACTGCCCTGAAAAAGTATTGGTGGTTTTATTGATGAGCCTCTCAAATCATTACTAAAACAAAATAAGCTGTTCACTTCTCAGCTAGAGTCAAATGGACTGATGACTATTATCTCAACCTTGGCTGATGATACATGAGGCTACTCTACTCATTCAGGTCCTTGACCCAAATTCACAGTTAGGCCAGTGACCTAGCCAAAACCTTTGAGAAAACAATGTCTAATGATGCTTGTCTCTATTCAAACTACTCATTGGCAACCTCTAGTTGCCACACATCTGCTAAAACAGATATTCTTCAATAATCAACACAGCTGCCAAAGAAGTTCCTCTTCCTCTCCCTTGTCTGTCCTCCATACTTAATATACAGGTTTTTCTAGTTCCATCAAGTGCTTCAAACTTTTCTTCTTTACATGACAGAGAAAAGAATGAAACCTTATACAGACTCAAAAAATGAAGATTTTTTTTATGACCCCAAGTTTCAGTTAATTGCTTCTAACAACCACCCCAATGCCCATCTGAAATTATATTTTTCACTGTGCAAGACACTGTACAAAGGAGGGAGGTTTTGGGAGGGTTGGGTTTCCTAAAGAATATTTCATCCACCGTTGTGATAGATTGATCTCTGCAGGGCTACCTACTTGTGTGAAAGCCCTTTCATGTTTAGTCTTCAGGGACAGAGAAGGCAATAATGCATATTAGAAGCAAATATGCTGGTGGGAAGCAAACATCCAACTTGCTCCAGTGAGTTGACCTCCAAGACTTAAGTAGTAACACAGTAACTGAACCGAATGTAAAGCCTATATTGTTTTTGGCTGGGATGGATTTAATTTGCATCATTGTACCTTACATGGTGTGTTTTGTTATCTGTGATGAAAACAGTGTTGACACAGAGATGTTTTAGCTATTGCTCTGCAATGCTCACTCAGTCTCAAGGCCAATTTCTGCTTCTCGCATCACCCCACCAGCAACTAGGCTGGGGATGTACCAGAACTGGGGAGAAGATATAGCTGAGGCAGCTGACCCTAACTGACTAAATGGACATTCCATGTCATGTGGTGTCAGCAATAAAAGCTGGAGGAAAGGAGGAAGTGGAATGACATTCACAGTTATGGCTTCTGTCTTCCCAGACAATCAATTACGTCTGATGAAGCCCTTCTTTACTGGAGAGATCTAAACACTTGTCTGACGATAAGTAGGGAATTAATTCCTTATTTTGCTCCAGGATTTGTTCATGCAGCTTTGTTGTACCTATTTTGACCCATAGGTTCTGTCACTCTAACCCTTCTGACTCAGTCCTCCATCTTGCTGACTAAAAGTGAGCCAAAGGCTGTGTGAAGTTCAGCTACCAGACAGGGTTAAACCATAACCTGTCTCTGTCCTCACTGTTCACCTACACATAGAACCACATCATAGAATCAACCAGGTTGGAAGAAACCTCTAAGATCATCCAGTCCAACCTATCACCCAGTCCTATCCACTCATCTAGACCATGGAACTAAGTGCCTCATCCAGTCTTTTTCTGAACACCTACATCATTTCACCTTTCTAATTAAAAACAAATAAACAACCCCCTTTTCCCAGAATTATCTTCAACTATTACAACTCAGACTTTTGTAATGCAGAGTTATAATGTCTGCATAATAAGCTTGTATTTTCTATGAACTGAAAATAACAGTGAAGAGCTAAGGAAGGTTATCATCATCCCTCAAATTCTCAAGGAAGAGACTTCAGTGCTTTCAAGTACCCCTCTAGATTAAAAAATATACATAAATCATTACATAAATAGAATAAAATCCAACAGCCTCTAAAAGAGTTTGTCTTAATAAATAATAATGGTAAGGTTCTGTAATTGCAGTATTTGTACTTTTCTGACTGGAGCTGTGCAAACAATCATCAGCACTGGTAAAAAATTAGACCATACATAAACACACATATATATGCACACATACATATATATTCACACATACATGTCTTTCAGAACCTACATTTTGGCATTGCCTTTGACAGTGTTTCTTGTTTGATTTGAATGATTAAACAACTCAAGTTTGATTAAACAGAATCAAAACCCCCACTAACCAAAACCCAATCACCAGCCACAAATTTAGCATTCTACTTTGGTGTTTATTAATATTCCAGCCACTTATTATGATACTCCACAAAGTCACCCAAGCAGAAACAAACAGATATACCTTACAGGGGTGTTATAAGATTAATTAGTTAATAACTAAGGCAATTTGAAGGTGTAAAGTCATGTAACAGAAATGCTAAGTACTGTAACATTATATATGTAGCAATGAAGGTGAGCTTGCCAGAAATTCTGAGACTGACTGCATGTGAAGTAATTACAAGAGCAGTTCAAGCTATTTTCTTGCTTAATGTAACAATCCATGTCCCAGCCCATCAAACCATTGTTTCCAAGGAGTGAATATTGAGTGGATCTAACAGCTCACAGTAATGGAACTGTTCTCCAGAGAACAGAATACATACCACTATCTCATAAAAAAAAAGTCCTGGAACAAAGAAGGCAAACTCAAAATGAGCACAGGAACCAGGCTGATGCCATTCTTTTATCCATACCAGGACTACAGCAATTCTAAGAGAAGATTAAGAAAGAATATCTCAAAAGAACAGTTTTAATCCTATCTTTTGTGCCAGTGCAGTGCCCATTAACCTCACTTTACCTGGAGAGCAGCATTAACAGCAATGCTTCAAAACCTGCCCAGAGTGCTTTAGAAAGATCCATTTATATGCAGATAAATACGCATGCACACATGTCCACATACTAGAAGACAAAGCCAGATTTAGGTCTTAGCTGCAGCAAATTTAACTCAAGGAATAATAGCAATTCCACAGAAGTGACTCTGCACTTGTCCAGAATGAAACCATCCTCAAAACCAAAGAGGTCAAATTCTAAGTAGGTCTTTGGAGCAGTACACATGTCCAGTTGAAGCCAGTACAACTGCACAACAGCATTAGGTGAGTTAACATTGAGTAGTGTAAAGTATAATGAGAGTAAAAAGTATAAATGCAAGTGGAAAAGCTACACTGACAGCCCTACTTTGAATTTCCACATTTCTACATCATTATCCAGCCATTTTGAACTTAAAGCTTCTTTTGAAACTGTCCTCTTGCACATTGCATGACACTACTTTGTAACTGGTCACTGAGGTGCTACTCTCCACATCTGCAATCCCATCAGTCTCACTGATAACCACTCCTAAATGTTCACCTGAAACCAAAAAGTTGATTTTAGTTACACTTGAGAAATAATCACACTACATTTTATTTAGCTTTAACTTTAGTCAGTGCCTTCTCAATTAGTTATTATTTTCCTTGCCACTCAGTTTGTAACACTACATTCAGGGTTTATTTTAATAATCTTGGCAAGGCGCCCTCATACTAACCAGCTTTATCAGTTCTGCTGCACTAGACTTTTGTCAACTCCATGACCAGTGTGGGAAATGTCCTCTTGAAGCTAAGGACAGCAGAGACTCAAACCCATGGAAAAGGAATGGGCAGAAGATAGTCTCTCAGTGATTACTTTCCATAAAATTGAATTGGCAACATCTGCTCAATCTACTGTAGATAAACAGTGAACTATTTTCCAACTCATTAACTCAGGGGATAAGATATTAAATAAACCCCAGGGGCCTCATGCTTTGTTATCACATTTAAGGCTTGCCCCAAACTAACTAAATTAGTTCTTCTGTGCAAGAGAGAATGTAAGAATGCAAGCTGCAGATACACAGCAGACACATACCCGTCTAAATCCCTGGATAACCTAAAAATACCCCAGTCAACAAACCAACAGCAAACCAAACCAGTCCTTACTTAATCTGATTGTGTTTCTAATTACTAGTCACTTAGCCTAAATTATTAACAACGTCTTCGGCAGTGATGTATGGCACATGCAAATCTCCAAACAGGATTCTAATAGAATTATCTAATTCTATTAAACCACAAACAACTACCCATTAAATATTTATTAGCAAGCTTGCAATCACTTGAAATAGATTGGAGTGTCAGCAAACTCTTTGCTAATCCCTTCTTTATTTCAGTCTTCTGTGTTTAGCTTATCAGAATCACACTTATTGATTAAGCACAAATTAGTTGGCTAATGAAAATCAATTAAAAAATCTAAAAATTATTTATGAAGCTGACTATGGATTCCTCAAAAAAAAAAACCAAAACAACAAACCCCACACTGTTTAAATAAACAAGTTTGTTAAGTTCAAGATTATTTGATTATGTGAAGCTTTTTAGCTTATTCGACCATCAGACAGGGGTGATAAATGCCAACTAATTACATTTTCTTCACAGCATCAATGACCTGCACTTCTTAAAAAGAGAGAGCTGTTCTAAAGCACTTGAAAGATTCAATCACATTTTAAGTTCTCAGTACAGTTGCTAGGCTGGATTTTTCCAACGTTAGGCAATGTAACCTGGCACCAGAGCAAAAGCAGTATTTCAAAACACGTAAGGACCAACACTGCAATGTATTCAAAATCAGGCATACACCAGCAACAGTTAGCCTTACAGAAAATGAAGTGCTGAGGACAAACAGAGATGAGCTATGCAAAACCAGTCTTTGTGCAATTATATTTTGTGGCAGATGCCATCTTTGATCAGCACAGTTTTACCTATATTCACATGCACATCTGAGTCACTCCAACAAAATCCAGGCTGCTTATTGTTGAAGCATGACCAGCCCACTAGCAACACATCCTCTAGAGTGACCCCCTCAGGAAAACACACACCTCTATCTACTGGAGGACTAAAATTTCAGAAGCACTCATCCAAGTACCGTGTGTCCCAGAAGAACACACAGTTAGATGTTCTCGACCCCAGAAATCATACAAAAAGAAGCTAGTCTCTTCCCCCGCACCCACTTTCTCAACATACATTTTTCGGTCCCTCTCCTTTATTTGGAACCTCTCTTTCTGTGAAAAGCTCCATGCTGTATCTGATGCAAATGGTCCAAGTGCTGCTGCCAACCTGCAGGTCACACTGGACACTGATTAAGATCCAAGCGTTGACCTGCAAGTGGACTTTCGCAAAGGAGGAGAAAGTACAAATCCTGGAACTCTTTCCTGCTTAGAGGAACTCTACACTAATGTTTAAGCACTCAAAGAGGCATAGGGCATATCAGAGAGACAATATACAATATTTCTCCTCATCTTATTACGACTCTGAAGTCTTCTACATTTCTCAAGATTGTGTTTGTGCATCACAATCTGAGTAAAACTAATTGCTTTTTAAGCAATTTACATTTCCTGTGGCAAGATCCCTGAAGGACAGGATGCCATCCAGAGGGACCTGGACAGGCTGAAGAGATGGGCTAAGGAGAATCTCACAAGGTTCAGTAAGACAAAGTGCAAGGCCCTGCACGGGGGTCAAGGCGGCCCTCAAAACCAATCCAGGTTGGCAGATGAGACCGAGAGGAACTCTGCAGGAAAGGACCAGAGGGTATTGGTGGATGAAAAGCTGGACATGAGCCACCAATGGGCACATGCAGTCCAGAAGGTCAAAGGCATCCTGAGCTCTATCAAAAGCAGAGTGGCCAGCAGGTGGAGAGAGGGGATTCTGCCACTCTGCTCTGCTGTGATGAGATCCCATCTGGAGTGCTTAACCCAGCTCTGGAGCCCTCAACACAGGAAAGGCATGGACCTGATGGAGTGAGTCCAGAGGATGGCCATGAAGGTGCCTTGGGGTATTGAGCACTTTTGCTAAAAGGATGGGCCAAGGGAGCTGCCATTGTTCAGTATGAAGAAAAGAAGGCTTGGGAGAAACTTATTAGCAGCCTTCCAGTACCTGAAGGACTCCTACAAGAAGGCTACAGAAGGATTGCTTCCAAAGGCCTGGAATGATAGGATGAGGGGCAATGGTTTGAAATCAGAGTAGAGGAGATTTAGATTACATGTTAGAAACAAGTTCTTTAGAATGAGGGTGGTAGAACACTGCAACAGGTTGCCCAGAGGAGTAGTTGGGACCCCATCCCTGGAGATATTTAAGGTCAGGGTCGACAAGGCTATAGGCAACCTATTCTAGTGCAAGATATCTCTGCTCACTGCAGGGGGCTTGGACTAGAGGACCTTTGGGGGTCCATTCCATCTCAAGCTACTCAATGTTTTAAAAAAACTGAGTACAATAAATTCATTTAGAAATGCTGACATAGTAAGATGGAATTTCTACTAACAGGAAACATGAACATGTGAGTTCATAACTATCATGGAGAGAAGCACACTGACATTCATGTAACCCTTGCAAGAAAAACGTTGTCCACCTGGTCACACTGAGCCAATTTCAAGAGAAAAAGAAAGTTTGTAGTCTAACCATGGGAAGAGGTCAAAATTCCATTTTCAAGGCCATTTGGTTAAAACTAAACTGACATGAGGTACCTTAGATGGCAACAGCAGTGTCATTAGCTTACTGTGCTTCACTCTGTTTTGGATAGTATGCTAAGCAGAAGCAACAAGCCAGCTTTCCCTGTAGGATGTGTCTGCTGTACACTAACAGAATTTTTTTTTTTTTTCCAAGAAACTCTCTTATTTTTACTGAGTTCACTGAGGATTGTTTTGTTGATGTTTCCCCTCACATATGCATCCAGGCAATAACTGAGCACTGGCCTGCATCCTTTGCAGGGACTGCAACAAAAATCGTGTTCAGCTGTTGCATGCTGTCTGAAAGAATCCTGCTCTAAACACTGCAGAACCAATCTATTGCTGACATTACTCCTTACCAGTTAGTGAGGAAGAATAAAATGAAAACTTCCTACACTCAACAGTTATGTTGAAGTCCTGTAACTGAAGTTCAGCTCCACACAGAGCAGCTCAATAACAGGGACTATCTACATCCTTTCTGAAGTGTCCAGTGACAGTAAATGCTGCAGTCTTTTCTTTGGCGTTTTGGGAGTTTGAGTCTTTTAGACACCCAACCAGTGTTCTGTTTTCACATGTTTTTCTGTGGGTCTTCGTTATCAAGTATAGGCCCTTTGGTGGCAACAAAATCAGGCCTGATTCCACATTGTATACCACTTTATGTAGTCTGGTAGTCAGGGCATAAGGTGAAAGAGAATTATCAGCTCATAAACAGTTGCAATTTACCATCACTTCACACAGGTCTAATTGACTGCAGAGAGCACAAGATGAGGAGAGTGAGGCCTGATGAGATTTTATGAGTAAGGCAAGCTGAAATTGGCCTTAATTTTTGTACAATAGGCAGCACTTCAGCTCTTCACTTGGAAACTTCACAGCTGTGAAACATTTACAGAAAGGGAAAGCAATTACAGAGCACTACCACTGGAGGAGCTTAAATAATTTAAGGTTCACCATGTATCTGATTCATTTTATGTTATTTTTTCCTCAAGACCAGATGCTGCTCATTATAACACTTTTAATTTCCAGATACTGAGCTGGGGTTCTCTTTTCATCTATGTGTATGCAGACAACATATGCCTCTAGAAAAATACAGTGACTATTTCCCCACTGGGAGGATATGTGTTCCCTTCCCCATCATTTTATATAGGGATGTTAATGAACTTACAGAGAATTGCACTGTCACTGCAGAAGTTAAACTAATAGAAACACATGGTCAGTATAATCTGACTTGCATAAGTGTGCAAGTAAATATGAACTCGTGTCAACCAGAGTGTAAGTGCTCAATTGTTTGAGCAGTGGCATGCACTTCATGGTCTCATTTCTTTAAAAATGACCATTTGGAGAAGTAGAATTGGATTGACAATAAAGATTCTATGAAAACCTCTGATCTTTGTAATATATTCGTTACAATCTTGCTCATTTGGATGCTACAAAAATTCACAGTACTGTGAAACAGAGTTTTGCACTAAAAGAATATTTTAATATTAAAAAAATAAAACTAGCCAATTAAACATGTAAAATACACTCAAAGTCCAAGGTGGCCAAGGATGGTATATTACTGGTCAAGTCATCTGTGTTTGTAAACACTAGAGCAGTAAGGTAGAGGATTTCCTGTTCCCAACATCTTTTCTCAATTCTGCTCGAAGCCTACCCTCTGCTGCAGAACTATACCACCAACTCCAAATTTCCCTTTACATCAAGGCAGTACGCAGAACAACACACAAACCTGTCAGCTTTAACAAAGATAATCCTGGAAGTCTAAGATAAATAGATGGTCTTGAGTTGCAGGAGGGAAAGAGGTTAAAGTTTGGATTGTGTTTTCTTTTTAGATGCAAAAAATATTATTTCATTGCTCATTGCAATCAACAATGATGACAGCCAAGGAGTATAAACACAGATGCTATGTTCTTACACATAGATTAGTTAACCAGAACATTGGTAAGCACGATGGCAATCAAAAGGTGCTACTGATAACAATATCTGCACTGTCCAAGCAACAATATTCACAGTGACAACATATAGAATAATTCAAGTAGGCAGTTGTTAGTAAGATGCCTGAGCTCCCATACCCTGCATATTTCTGGTACGTTTCTCAGCACTGTTTACCTGTCTGCCTTCATCAGCCCTTTCAAGGGTGGCCTAATTCAGCACTTTAACTGTTTCCTGTATTTGGGTCATATACAAAAGAAAGCAATTTTGAGAAGCTCACCAGAGCCTTTGGTCCTTTAGTATGAAATAGCTGGAGACTTGTCTTTCTGCTCAAGAACTGATTTCCTTGAAACAGTCTTCCATTTGTCAAAACAGTTATGTTTTAGCACCAGTAATATGACTTTCAAATGCTCAAGATTTTACTGTATTCACTTAGTCTGTGATACACTAGCCAAGGTAGTAAAAAAAAAACCCAGAGGGAATGGGTTTAGTCATAAAACAGATTAAAAGCTCTGTAAATTGATCACAATTATTCCCAATGTGTAACTATGTATCTCTAGCCAGAATTCACAGCAGACTTAGAACTGCAGCAAAAATAACTCCCACAAAGACCAAGTGAAAGAACAAAACATGGAAGGGCATTATACAATTTTAGCATGTCAGCAATAAAAGCAAAAAGCATAATACTGTGATAACTACAAAATGCACAAAATTTTGTTCTAAAGTATCGAGATGGTCAAGGATTTGACTCTTAGTGAGATGTGTTATACAAGTATCTACCGCCAGATTAATCACGACTCAGTAAATCTAACTGCTTCATTTGTGAATTATTCCACTTATGACCTTCTAGAGCAGCCCTGCCAAAAAAAGCACTATGTTACAGGTATATAGCAGGAACACTGCTGAAGAAAAACCTGTGCAAAGGTCAAACGAACAGCATTGAAAAAACAACTTGCTCGTGAGCACCATTAACACCCCATGGGTCTCAGTGTCTCAAGATAATTTAGAAGTCCGTACTGACTTGCAATTTCCAGACTTTAAATTATGGACTTAAGTGTTCTTAATCTGAGAAAACCTGGCAGATGGCTACACAAGACCTAAAAACAGCAGTCTTGATTGCTCAAGCAAAACACTCAGCCCCATAACCCTCAGGGCCACACATTACTCGACTACCAATGAAGCACAAAATATGAAACTAACTCTTATGAATCATTTGGAAGGATTTGCATAAAAGGTACAGCTCTCAAATGTCAAAACATCAACGACTACCTCTTTCACTTACAGGAGAAAGTTTCAAAAGGTATAATGTTTTTTGAATGCTCTCTTTTTAGAGGGAGCAAGAACTCTAGGTATCTGAGCATGTAATAATACATAATGCCTTGCAGGAAGCTCAGCATGATGAGCAAAAGAGCTCATAATGACTCAGTGGTCACTGAATCCAACTTGCACTCTTTTTTTTCTTACACTTCCAGGTTATAACAAAATTCAGGTTATCAGTGGTTATCTTTCATCCAATTTTCAATGAGTTAAATGTGAAACATGCCTATCTCATATTTCTTAGGCCAGAAAATCAGCCAAACACCCTCTATTACCCAGACTACCCACTCCAAAAGCAACTCAATTAACCCTGTGACACGTATCAGCCATCTCTCTATTTAAGAGTGCTCAGAGGAATTCCATCCTAGTTCTCTTATTCTAAAGTTTCTGGCTTCTTTCATAAACACTAAAGCACTTTCAGACTTAGAATATTTAGTCACCAAGAAAACTTGGAAATAAGCAAAAGGTGTATGTTGCTGTAACTGACCTCTAGTTGATGATTTTTAACTTATATAGCAAGCATCAGTAAGTTCCAAACCACTAATGTTTAAAAGGCCTCGTGAAGGAGTGGTATATTCTTTTACGTGGTGGTAAGGAAAAGGAGATAATATGAAGCATAAAGATACACAGTTAATTTTATTAACAAATTTCACATCAGGCATTTCCAACTACCACAGGCTCAGAAAACAGCAGTCTTGCTCCAAGAAGCAGCTGGGAGAGGAGATTCATAGCATTATCTCTGTGAACTGAAATGTAAACAAAACGAACACAGCAGCTGATTGGTCTGAATAGAGAAAATGTGCAATATCTTTAATATGTGGATGGTTGAGTAGACTAAATGACTGTCACACAGAAAGCTTATCTGTAAACACTGCAGAAAGACTTAGATTTTACACAATAAATGACTGGCTTCAATCAAAGGATGTTAAGGCAAAGGCATGGCCCACAGGAGCAATTACTAGTCTCTTGACTGAAACAAAGGGCAATTACAACAAGCTGAAGTATGCTCAAAATAGTTGAGCACTTGATTCTAGACTGCTGCAGTAATCAGCAAGACAGGGATACTGGCGGGGGGGGCGGGGGGGGTAGGGGGGAGGGGCAGGGAGGGGAGGTGGTTCCCAGTTGATATTACTGGGTAGCAAGGGGTGGGCTGAAATGTAAGGAAAGTTTAAATTTTTAATTTTAGGACATAAGTATTTTAAGTACTTCTACTGAATTTTGAGTACAGAAGACAAAAAATAAAAGTCCCATGACAGGAGACGAGGAAGGCAACCTACTTGCCCAAAATCAATCTATTATATTTAATGTTATCAACTTGCCAATCCTTTCACATTAAAGTACATTCCCTGTAAATTCTATGGCAGTCTGACTAGTTTTACTTTTTTTTTAATGCTAAACCCATAAAAGGCATCAAATGGAAAAAAAAAAAAAAAAAACACAATTTTAAAAATACAAGATTTAAAATATAGAAAACTGATCTTTAATTTGGTACCTATCTTTCCTGAAATCTACTATGCTCCTGCGAGCAGCCACGCTCCACATTCTGCAAGTTATCCAAACAGATTTTAGTGCTCTTATTCTCATATATCATTAAATTTTCAGTGAGATGAGAAAGTGCAGTGAGAAAAAGTAGTGCTAATTTCTACAGTACATTCCTGTGCTTTACCAAACCCAGCTCTGACCAACAGCATTTGACTGTCCTACCATTTTCCTTGAACCTAGTTCAGCTGGAGTTAAGCTTCACAACTATAAACCATGAAAGACCTAGAGCTGCCAGCAAAAGTTGAAATTAACAGCAAAATATGAGAATAAAAAATAAAGGGATTAAGACCAAGCAAGAGTAGTTTTGGAATGTTAAATTCAGATTTGTTTATGCTTAAGATTACAGCAGGGCAGTTAAACAATGAACGGGTAAAGATGGAATACTGCACAATGCAAGTGGCATCCAAGCTGAAGATATAAATAACCTTCTTTGTTCAACTGTTTTATTCTCACTGCCTGCGCTGCTCAATCTGTTTAGCTCATCATCTTAAAAATCTACCTGTGTAATCAATATATGCCAACACACCACAAAACAAGCTAAAAATAAAAGAGCTAGTTAGTCACAGGTGGTTTCTCAAGCTGTGGCCTATGTTTTTCTTGTTGAAGACATTCAAATCACTTCACATCTTTTCCAAGGACACACAAGATTTGCACACACACAGAGTCAAAAACTCCGAAATGTCAAGTTCTCAGCTCTTAAAATGCAGACTTTGGCAACAGAAGAACACTCAGCTTTTTTGCCTCACAAAATGAAGGTATGCTGAACAAATTCTGGATATGGCTTTGTATCAGTTATTTCCCTGAGCTCATAATTTCAGTGATATTCTTGTGCATCACTATAAACACATTTAAATTTGTGTAAGCATACCGTAAATTGCATGCAGCAGGCAGAAATTCCTTCCTACAAGGGGGTATTGTCTGTGTGGCTTGCTCAGTAATAAACTTGATTGACTTACCCTTGCTGTACGCGTGGCCACAAGTCAGTGACTTGGTTGTACTGAAATCTGTGACCTTTATACACAAAGGCAGAGCTTTCCATGTCTACATCAAAAGACCAGAACAGTTATCTTGAAGGCAGAAAAAGACTTTTTTTAAGTGTTCAGGATCCAGGGAAACAATGTAGGTTAATATGGGTGGTATTTATTATGCAGGTAGGGCTGATATTTTCTGGGCTACCTAGGGGATCTGAATGTTGAATTCACATAATGCAAATGACTACAGCAGCTCCACCTGAAATTTTCTCTAACTGCAATAGAAAAAAACAGAAAAATAAGCTTGAAAGAATCCTAAGTGCAGGTGAAGAAATAGTTAATTAGCCAGACCTGCAGCAGCTTCCTCTAGTATCGGCTGCCCAAACTGCACTACCAAGCCTCAACCCGTGGCCAGACAGCTCCGTTTTGAGTTCTAGAACCATCCCCTGCCACTGCTGGCACTCGCTGCGGGGCAGACACAGAGGACCAAGCAGAAGAGCAGGCATGGGTGAGCTGCAGCCACCTGACACCTTCAAGTGTTTACAGTCTGGTTTTGCTTTCTGTCATGGGCTGAGTTGAATCTGATGACAATATTCAATACCAGGCTGTTCTGACTCAGGGCTTCACCCTCGTTCATACTTGGGTATAGGACAATATTGAAGTCTTAATACAGAAATTGTACTCTCCTTGTTCAGGCACCACAGCTTCCATGCAGGTTCTGTAACATTAATTACAAAAGAGAAAATGGCTGGCTCACAGCTGCAGACAAGAAAGTGGCCAGCTCATGGCTTACTCTGGACCACCACCTCACTATAGGTGGGATGGCAACACGACTGTATTTCACTACATCCAAATTGTCAAAGAAAATGCTGACTTGAACACCTAGCACATAGACCTAAAGAGCCAAGAGAAACAGCTTATCGCATTAACACTGTGTACACAATCACAAAGTCACCAGCAACTTCTTCAAAAAGCACACATTATACAGATGATAACAATGATATTCACTTGCTCTTCTGACATGAGATGCTTGATGTGCATCAGTCTGATCTTCCATTCAAATCCCATAAGGTAGCTTCCTATGACACTGAACACCAAGAGATATGTTAACATAGCCCACCCAAGAAGATTAAACATCACAGTAAGGGCTGAGTTAAATGATCTGTGAGCTTAGAGTCTGAACCTTGAGAACTTCAGAATTATGGATTGGTGTGGTTTGGATGCACAAGCATTAGGGAGGAAAGGAAAAAAAGTGTGCTAAGAGGCAGGACTGTAACAATCAAGTTGACAGAGTGGCAATACCCATGTAATTATTGTCAAGAATGACAAAGGTTTAGAAAACAAGACAAAAACAACATATAAACAAAGCATCTTGTATCCACAACTGTCATTTCAACCCTTCTTTTGAACTGTTTTTTTTACCCACTCCAACCTTCTTCAAAGCAACAACAGACATTGAAATGCTGAATATGTATGATAGACTATGGATATTTTAAGGGTTTATTTTCCTTTCCAGGAGACAACTTGGCTGAAAGGACTGTAGTGAGCAGCTAATTATGCCACCTATCACTTTGCTTAGTTCAGTTAACTAATTATGTTTGAATACCTGTGCAGGTGCCACATTTTAATACAAAAATATGAATTAGAACAATTTCAGCTTTTACTCATCACACCCTATCAGATGCCATCTTTATTCTCCACATTCTGTTGCTACCATGGCAGTCCCTTCCAGTCACTTCTAAGTCTTTGCTCATAGGAGAGTGCAGAAACAATTATTTAGCAGTAAAGAATAGAACCTACCTGTCTCTTTAGAAATATGCCTGAACATTACTACACACTTTAAGGAGTTGGGTAGAAAGGAAAATTCTTAGTGCATCGAATGGCTGACAGCAAGCTAGGCTGCTGAGTCAATGGCTTTGAAGCCAGAGTCTGTTAGCAAGACAAGGCTTCCTGCAGACTCATTTTTTGTAAGTTTGGGACCACTAGGAAAAGAAGACAACTACAGAGGGTTTTTTGACTTCTGCTAACTCCTTCTAGGCAACTGCATTGTTAGCATCATGGAAAGTTTTCCCTGTGTTTTCCCTTTGCTTCTCTAACAGGTGTTTCGGTCACATGCTCATAATAGTCCACCATCAATAACAGCTACTGATATTCTTCTCCAGAGCAGGTAAAAACTCCTGGTCAGTAACAAGGAACTGAGCCAATTTCAAAGGAAAAAAACCAAAGAGGAAGTTTGCTCTTTCATGCTTCGGCACTGACCTGCAATACAGCTAAGCTATCACTCAGGTGGACTTTCCCACCTTTGTGTTCTCCAGATGGGAATATGCCATTCTGACAAATAGCCTAAATATCTATCAAGTACTGCACCAATTCATTTGTTTCCAAAAAACCAACGTTTTTCTTACACTGAAGAAGAGGTTTCTGCTTGAAGTCAGAGTCATCAGTGAAGCTTTATAATACATAAGTCACTGCTTTTGCATACTGCAGCATCATGCTGCATTTTAATTCTGTGGTACATTTGTATCCCTGTCCCATTACTTGATTTTAAAGTATTCTTCCTTGTCAATTTGTTTTCTTTCTGCCCATGTCGCTGATTGCAGCGCTCCTCTCAGAGCCAGGCAGACTACTAGACAAATCACTTATCCACAGAATGCCAGTTTGGATTTCAGACATCTCAGCAACCTACTTCCTAACAGCTTTTAACAGCTATTTGGCTCCTGTGTATCTTGACCTTAATTCCCTGAAAGTATTAGCAACTAATTCACACTGAGTTCAAAAGAAACTCAACATATAAATACCTCTGAAAGCAAGGGGAACTAGGCACTTTGCAGATGGCAGATGTTCACAGGAGAATTCTTAAGTCTCAATGTCATTCAAGAAAAAAAAATGAAAAGGGGGAAGGGAGGAAGAATCACCATGCCTTACCTACGACCACCTAAAAATCATCAAAAAATTAATTTGCAGACCCATATTTTTATGAGAAAACTGTTCAGTTAACTAAACTGTGCCTTGGGTTTGTCCATTATTCAACATTTGGTTGCTTTCTTGCTCAGACTTAGTGACTAAAATACTTTACACTGGTAAAGCCCAGCACTTGGAAGCACAGGAAATACTCACATTGAATTACAGTCTGTTCCCTGGCAAGTCACACGCCATCAGTTCAACTCAGTGCAAGACCAGGGTTACAAAGGAAACAAAACCACATGTTTGCTCTACTGGCATATTCACAGAATCACAAAAGGTTAGGGGCTGGAAGGGACCTTCAAAGATCATCCAAGTCTAACCCCCCCTGCCAGAGCTGCATCACCTATATCAGATCACACATCCAGGCAGGTCTTAAATATCTCCAGGGAAGGAGACTCCACAACCTCCCTGAATTGTCATACACACACCAGGAGCTTTATTTGACATAAAAGTTCAGACTGTGTGACTACAGAGATTACTCTGAAGCTTTTGTGCACTGCACATCTCATAGGCATTTGGACTCAATTTCCCTTAGAAATGGGTTTAACCATTTACTTAATTATTGACACAGCCATTTAAGAGCCTCTACTTTGGCATATAACCACAGGGGTAAAGCCTGAGGTTACATGATCTTTTGCATAAGAGCACTTTCTCTGCTCACCAGGGGCAACCTAGTGCCAAGAAATCTTGATTCCAAGTAATAGAACATTTGACTCACCATCACTTGAAATAATTTATCCTGTAACTCTGAGGAGGACAATGGGTTACTTCTACTTAGTCTAGTATCTAAAACATTTTAAGTCTGAAAGATTAGTAAGGAAGATTTCTATGTTTTTCCCATGATCCTCAGCTCAAGACTATTCCTATGGATTCAACTGGTTAAGGTTTTCTTGAACAAAACTGTCTTTGATTAAATCTTTCCTTTGTCCACTCTGCTCCAGCAACAGCATCATTACAGTTCTGATAAGCTTACGTTAGATGGTATCTCACTTTATCATCCCATTTCAACTCGCAGTGATCATGGAAGACATATTTTTACTGTTACACAAAATTGAGCTATATAAAAGGCATCAACATCCAGAGAATTAAAATCTCCTAGAGTTGAGAAAACTATTCATGTAACAGAATGTTTGCAGGAGCTTCAGAGGAGTGGTATTACTGTTTCTTGCTAACTAAGGGCAATATGCTTTCTCCCCACCCCAAAAAAGGGATAGACTACTATCTGTCTTCCAGAAGAATAACACTGAGATGTTTCCATTCAGGATCATAAAATAGGAAATGTCATAGGCAATGACCTGACCTGCAATGGCCTTTACTGCTTTCCTTTCCTTAGGCCTGGATTCCTAGAGAATTATATCATATTGAATAATTTAAGCATCTTAAATAAATGTATCTTTACATCACCTTTGGGAGACTACCTACTAATATCCTAACTGACAGGCTACTATTCTGATAGCTCATTTTAATACTGTAATAGCTAGAAAATGGTTAAATACTGATACAAACTATCCATCTGAGCAACAACCAGTCTGTCTTTCTTACAGCTTTGCTGAATTTGATTCCTGTTGCTTTCTTCACATTTGTTCTAATTTTTTCTCTTTGGAAATGCCCCCTGATGTGTACCATATCTTCCTTTTTGTGTTTGTAGTTATGGCATTGAGCAGGCTGTCCCATTCCAGGTTCTGGCAGAACTGATAAGCAGTCATCTCAGCAGAACTCTTTGAAACAGTAAGGCGACCTTAAGTTGCCTTTTTCATAGATTATTAATAACCTAATGATACAGTTCTGTTTTTCCTTCTTCCCTACCAGCTCAATTGTAGAGGCAGCCATGCTGCCAAGATGAGAGACCTGATGCCACCCACCCATCTGCTAAGGGAGGTGAAGAATGAGCAGAATCAAAGCTAATCATTTGGGCTTACTCCAAAATGTTTGTGCTTTAGAAAGAAAAGTCTAAATTCTTGATTCAAGATTTCTGGTATTATCACAACAGAAGCAGATTATAAAAGCCAGCAAACTGCTGTCCTATGATACTCTGTCAGCTCTGTGAAGTGTTTGTGATTTGTTGGTTTGTTCATTTGTTTTTTAAATTAATCATCTCAAGAGCAAAACAATGAAACTATTTAGAAATCAATTAAACTTCAAAAGAGAGATCAAGACTGTTTGGACTATCACAGAATGTAAGGTGATTCAGAAGGGATTGCAAGAGCTCGTTAAACCACAAGAACACAGATGACAGGTGGAAACATAGATGAGGGAAGTGCTGAAGTAGCTTACCAGTGTACAATCAACCACACGAAATTTTGGCTATTAAGACTTTCCTCTCCCTAAAAAATAAAAACTAGCAGTCATCCACTAACTTTGCATTTCTTTAAAACATCAAAAATTCTATGCATTTTATTGGGTAATGAGTCTCAAATCTCGGAGGAAAGGAATAAATTGATTGAATCAGACCATTCCACAGAACTTCAATTCTCCTTGAAAATTCTCAGTCAAGCATTTGGAATCAGGCTGGACTTGTGTAAGGGGCAATTTTGCCAGAAATACACATTCTTTTCCAAACTGCTACTCCTGTGTGTTGTCTCCAAATTCACTTCACAGATTTCTGCACTGTAGCACAAAGAGTAGTTAGACCTCTTGAGTAAAGGAATAAGTAATAGTCCTACTCATTTTTCTTTAAGATGGTTATGGAAGAGCACAAAATCATCTGGGTTTCCTCCACCCTCCCCCTATCCCTAAGAACAGTCCTGTTGTTAAGCTTTGTGAAACAAACCATTAGCCAGCTAGCCTCAAAATTAAATTTGACCAGCCTTAATAAAAATCCCACAACCACGTGAAAATTAACTTCTGGCTATTTCTTTATTGATTGGAGTAGCTTGCTACTCCAAAAGAATTATATTCTAAGCATGTTGATGGAATAGTATTCTAAAAAGCCTGGAAGTCACTGTTTGCTCCATGGCTAATTAAGCCATCCACTTGTATTGCTACCAGTCTAGGAACCTCCCACTAAAATCAAAAGGAAAAGAGGAAGAAATTGCCCATGGTTGTAAGGCATTTCATTAATGCATATCTTTGGTCATAAATTACTGTTTACCTGTCAGCTTGGTTCAGAACACCCACAAGGTGTTCTTTGAAGTTAACCTCTTGTATTTAAAGATTTTTTAAACAGCTGTTGAAGGACTGTTTGATCTGAAAATCTGAGCCTTTTGAAGTCGAGAGCTAATGAAAGATTATTTTTTTTCTCAACACTGATCAAGCAGTTAATGAGATAAAGTGATGGGAAGACAGGCTTAATAGAATATGGGGCTGCAGCTTGTATTATTATTTTTGTAAGGATTAACAGGAAACACAAACATAATCAGGGCCACATGTGTCAAAATCATAATGAAGAAGAAAATTAACTTTAGTCAGACACAGTTCTTTGCTGGAATCAAAGCTATTTTGGGACCATAGTCTAAACCCCCACATCAATGCATAGGAAATAGAAAATTAAGCTATTAGGCATTTGGCCTGTGCTGGTTTTGCATGCTAGGATAGCTGGCCCTTGACATATGGCTAATACAACAAGAAAAGGGTATGGCTAAACAACATAAAGATCTGATATAAATGAGCTATACATA
The DNA here is from genome assembly GCF_015220805.1 of Pogoniulus pusillus. Classification (NCBI taxonomy): domain Eukaryota; kingdom Metazoa; phylum Chordata; class Aves; order Piciformes; family Lybiidae; genus Pogoniulus; species Pogoniulus pusillus. The sequence continues at coordinate 5,890,584 of NC_087285.1, read as the reverse complement.
CACTCTTAACATTTTTGAAGCTCATCAGGCTTTTGAACTTTACTATTGAAATTAAGTGATTCCCAACAGTAAGTCTAACATTAAGGCATTAATGTTTTTAGCTACAGAAACTCCCTGCCGAGCAAACAAAATCCTCTGATGACAGAGTCCCCTAGTGACATGTACCACTACTTTAAGTTGGCTGCTGCAATTCACATAAGCTACAGCACCAGAAAAGGTGGGATGAGGCACTTAGTGATCTAGTTGATTGGTTAGGGCTGGGTGATAGGTTGGACTGGATGATCTCGGAGGTCTCTTCCAACCTGGCTGATTCTGTCCTATTCTATTCTGAAAATCAAGACACAGGAAGAGTCAGGCAGTTTAAGGACAAATTTCAAGTTGTGGACAAAAATTCTCAGAGTTGAAAATTTAGGTAGTGCATTCATTTTCTTATACTAAAATACAATCAGACCAAAATAACAGCCTAGTTTAGTATGAAATTGAATGAATATACTTGTCAGTTATATCTGTCTTGGCCTTCCTTAAGTTTTGTACAAGTCATTTGCCTAAGAAAAAAAGAGGTCTAAAAATAAGCTCATATTCTACAGAGGATGGATAGTAACAACATACATTTATACTGGGGAAAAAAGATTTGATTCCCTCTCAATCTTACCTCTTTTATAGAGGAGTAGTAAGACTATTTTGAACACTGATAAATAAATAAGACCATGGATGCAATCCACATTTATTTGTATCTTTTACATTAAGCACAATGTTCCCCTTGAAGTCAACACCTGAAGATGATGAATCAGTCAAAACAGTTGGGAGCAAATAAAATGAAATGTAAAGAAAACAGCCCCATAAAAGAACTTCAATCTGGCTTGATAGCTTTGTGTAGTCTACTTTAGCCTTCATAAGTCAGAGTAAAATGGCAGAGGATTTCAATCCTGCATCCTCTGAGGCTGCAATATAACAGTGACAGAAATGCCAAACAGAAGCCATGGGGGGAAAATAAACAGAAGAAGAGGGGGGAAAAAGGATACCTCTATTTATTTCCTTTAGCACATTCTGTTCTAGGGCAGGACTGCCAAAGTGTGCTGGTTTGAGTCTAATTGGAATATTTTGCTGAGCTATATTAAATTCTTAGCTGTGAGAGGAAAAAAACCACACAACATAACCCATACCACTCATTCTTCTGCTGAGAAACTCAACTAGTCAAAAAGTACATAAAACAGTCCCTTCTCACACACTTCTCAGCCAGTTCTCTGTTCTGCTCCTTCTCTCTCTCAATCTGTGTGGTTGCATCTGCCTTAACTCTTTAATCTGACCTAACCCTTTTTCCTCTAACCTCTTTGCCATATTTTTGACATCTCACCTCAGATCGCTCCAGGTTTCTCCTGTCAGATATGTGGGGATTGATATGGTTAGTTCTGAAGGGAGGGAAAAAGGGAGGAGGAGGTTTGGGTCAGAAGCCTCCTGGCAATCTGATCATTTTGGGAGAGATTTTGTGTTTCTGTATTACTTTTAACTTGTATATAACTGTACATATTTATGTGTATATATGTGCTTGTAAAGTGTGCTAAGCTGTAAATAGAGCTTCATTCCTTAACTTCTAGATGGCTGAGTCTAGTCTGGGTGATTTCCTAAGTGTGAGGGGGTGGGTAACTCCCGAACCATCACACAAGGACACTTACAGCAGAACTGTGACACGACCTGAGTAAACTTAGTAAAATGTAAATACTCAGAAAACAAGCAGAGAATAAATGCATAATCTAACATTTAACTAGAAATCATGTCACTAAGCATAGATACAATCACTGATAAGCAGGAGTATTTTTTACTGTCCTGCTATTTTTGCCCACCAATAGCCTAATAATTCCCAACTACATTTGCCTGTGTTCTTACAAACATTCTCTAATGGGATGGTTAATAATGCAAAACCTCATCCCAAGACACATTTCTGCTATTTAATATGCTTTCACAACCTATGTAGTACATTTGCTGGTAATATTTCTAGAAGGGTAAAACTAAACAGCCCAAACCCACAACTATCCAATGCTCGTCTAATCTAGCAGCTCATTTCTGATGGCAGCCAATACCAGATGCTTCAGCAAATACAAGGAAATCCCAAGGTAAACCCATCATAACACATATGGAAAGATGCTTCTTTCCTTAAGGTAAATAGTAACTTACATTAAGTTTTCTCCAATGATCACTATTAGCTTGAAGAAGTGAGGACGGAGGTTGGACTAGCAAATATTATATTCCCAGTATTTTATACCAGGGTTGCTATCTCCAGTGCCTTGAAGTCACACAGAGAGAACTAGAGTGGCTTATGCAATCAATGTCTCTACTGTAATTAAAGAATGGAAGAAAAATATCACTACCATACATCAGCCTGACTGACCATGGTTTTTAAGTTACAAAGATCTTTAATACAAAGAGAAAAATAAATAAAACTTGGCCTGCCATTTCCCATGTTAAGTAGTTGGTGAAGGGACAGCTAAAAAGCATCACAGCCCTGGTCACATGAAGCCTTCCATCTCTTGGAGAATTCAATGATAGCAGCTTGGAAACTAAGAATGCCAGCATAAGATATCCAACCTTCCAAAAACTACTTGGCACTGTATTTTGTGTAGTGTAAAAAAACCACAATATGAACAATGTAACCCTTCATATAGGGTAATTTATATCACTGTGCACAAAAAAACGTCTAAGCCCTGTACACAGCTCAGATTCATCCAGGTCTACAGTACTGTAGTGTTTGGAGTGACACACAGACCTTGAGTGTAAAGCAAGTTAATAGGTGCTGAATCCCAATTTATTGTCAAACATCTTTTCTTACTGTGATCTACCTTGGCTTTCAATTCATCTTAATCAGAACACCCAGAGAAGCCTTTTACATAGTTAAGTGGGAACTAAATTGTCTGGTAAGGAATATTTATTTCTCTTACAGAAGCTCATTTTGAGAAATTCATCTGGGACTAACCACAGTTACAGGAGCCAATATTACAGAAACAATTGTTCCCTCTTCATACAAACAAGTCTCAACCTCCTTTGCATGCAAGGAGTATATGCAGATTTCTCAGAAGCAAAAGGGGGAAAAGAATCCACAATACAATGAAATAAGAGATTCCACTACAGTGTTCCAACATCAGAAGGCAGAGCACAACACTTAGACAATGGTTCATAAACTGAGAAAGATGCCTTGGCCTAAGTCCAGATGAAAACTTAATAGAGCACATTGCTGTCCTGTGTCTCCAAAGTCAAGAATGGGACACTAATCCCACATTTTGTGAAAACTCCTGCACTGACCTAAACACATTTTGCAAATACTAGCCACAAAACCTGATTTCAATACTCAATTGCAGATAAGAACTAATTGGAATGGTTATTTTAGCTCAGTGTGGATATACCAGCATCCAAGATTATATCATATAGCCAGGTCTTCCTGCCAATTTTTCTTTTGCATGATTGTCATAATTCTTATTTTATACCAGCTCTTTAGCTTTCTCCTAGGCAGTGCATCACAAGTCATTCTAGAGAATCTAAAACTCAAAGAAAACCAAAATAATAATATTAATAAATCCCTAAAGTATACATAGGGTAGGTATTGTGATGCTATTAACTAATGACCACAACCAGAGGGCTGGAAGCTAATAAAACTAATCTGCTTCATTCCCAGAATATCTCTGAAGCAATTCAATGATTTTGCTTATTTAGTTCAGATTTTTCAGACCTATTTTCTGTCTTTTCCCAATGACTTCATTAAGACCTCAATTACATCCTGAATTCAAGTCTGCTTCTTTCAAGTTCAGTGTGAAAACTGGTTCAAGTTGCCTCAGCTGACATGATTTAACTGCCTGCAAGATCTGGCATAGCACTGAACTTTGGGAATTCACACTCATGGAAGTTCCCAGTGAGAAAGGAAGTGGTTGGAAGAAACATGAGTGAATATACATGCATACTAAAACTGATTTTTTATTTGGCTGAATTTATAACCCATTTACGTTCATTTATGTAGATGATCAGATGCAAGAGATTTATTCATGAAAAAGTGAACTGAGCATTCAGTCACCAAAAGGGAATTCTGAGCAGCATTTTCAATGGCAAGGTCTGCCACTGCTGGTGAACTACACAAGTCACCTAATCAGACAAGGGAAATAAGCAAAAAAAAATATATAAATAAAAAGTAATATATGTAAATGGAGCACAAATTACAAATATTCACAGTGCAGTGCTCACAGATGAGCTGCTAATCAGTACCAATTCATTGAGGAGTGGAAGTTCAGTGGTCTGGGTTCTGCCCTGTATCTCTCTGCAGGCAATGTGAAGTGGTAATAACCAGTTCTCTAACAAAGCGTTTGGAAAGCTGCAAGGAAGAAGCACGAGAGAGGAGAGCTAGCTAGTAGTAAACCACGGAACGGTGCAACTGTGCACTGTCCTTCCATCAATGAAAGGGAGTGGAAGAAAAAATAGAAAGTGAGAAAATCTGATTGTTATGAGAACTTGCACCACTCCCCAGAGCCTAGACAAGGATTCAAATTAAGTCCACTGTGATTTCAGGTGTACTGAAGAACAGTGCTAAGGCACAGACTTCTACCCTGACCAAAGAGATAAACTTGTCTGTCCTCTCACATAAAGACCTTCTTTGTACAGTGGACAGTTCTATAAAGCATCAGATTTCAGGAGGGCAAATGGCAGCTTGGCTTAATTAGAAGCTATCAGGAGAGCTGTTCACACCACTTCCTTCTTCAGATTATACAAAAACCCAAGAACTGCAGTACAGGAGATTTAAGTTAGAGCAGCACAGAGCCTCAACTGTAAGACTCTCCTGCATTTTGGACTTTCAAATTCTTAAATTTGCCCTTTACTTTAAAAAGTCAATGATTTCACCAAGAAAGTTTGATTAGTTTCTTTTACTTTCTGTAATGAAGTGCCATCCTTTTTACACTTGAAAGGATCTTTGTAATAATGCAACATTGATCTTTTGAATACAGATGAGCTAACCTAGATAATAGGATTTGGTACCCAATAGAAAGGGTTCCTGAGCATACATATCTAAGGTTCCAGTGCCATCAAGAGGATTTTGAAGATAAGGCAGCTATTTACAAGCACATGTTGAGATTTGGCATTGCAACAATAGTTCAATTTCCATTATATTTGTAGGTGAGCTTCCAATGTAAAGCAAAAAAAATCCATGACATAAATACATAAAAGCAAGTAATGAAGCAGAACCAAGTGTAAAGAGGTAGCACAAAGTAAGCAACAGTCACTAGCAGCTTCCATGGAAAAGAATTTCAGAGCTTTTCTTCTCTTCATTAGTCCTTACCATGGTGCCTACTTTGTTAACTGTAATAATATGTTCTGGAAAGAGAATGGTTTGAGAAAAAAAAACATGAGCAGCATTCTCCTAGACAGAAAGAGAAAACAGACTTTTAAAATTTCTTTTTAATGCATCTGTTTCTATATTTAAAATGGAGTTTCACAACAGAAACTGTGCTAGCAGCAGTGCCCAGTGGAGAACTGACAAGTTACCTGCATTCCTAACCGTTTACCATTTCCTCGGAGTGTATAAATACAAGCCCCTAATTCCAGCCACACAACAAGGAGTTGGGCATTACAATACTTGGATTTTCTGACTGCAGGCTTGTTGCATTAACTTTCTAGACAGTGTAACAAATTTGCACTTTTGTTCCTCCATCACACTTCTGTTCATCTACTTTCACAATCATCATGTGATAGCAGCAATCTCTTGTTATGTGCTCATAACTTGCTTCTATTCGTGGGTCTATTTCATAATCTATAATCATTTTGTTCGACTCTGCCCCCTGCAAGCAGAGATCCTGTCTGTTCTGAGAAGGAAAGCCATGCTGGAAACAGTCTTAAAAGCAATTCAAGGTGGATTTTGTGTCATCTATGACCAATAGCAACAGGAAAATGTTTAGCACAAAATCAGACACGTTAAGGGGTAAAAAATACCAAAATTCAAAGTACCAGTGCCAGAAGGCACTTTGTTTAAATACTACAAAAGTAAAATCCTTCCCCTCCTCCTCCAAGAGAAAAACATAGCTTCTAACATCTTATCCTAGCTCTTGCCAGGCTGCCAAATCATTGTCGTAATGGAACAGCAAGAGCTGAACTCAAACTGTGCCTCAACACCATTTTCAAACACATCTCTATTCCAAGTGCAGGCAGAGCCTTTGAGAAAGATAACATAGAGTCATTTCAACTGACCTTTTGGAAATCTTTTTATGATGGAACCCATTAATGGGATTATTGGGAATGCATTTTGCACCAGAAATATTGGTATTGGTCTGGATAACTTCAATTGGACTTTTCTCATGCAAAGCAATCAGACTTTGCTGGCGACAGCACACGCGTGTCATCATTTCAGCTTCAACTCTCCAGGCTTTCAGACTACTGAAACACAATCATTCTATATTCAGAACATCAAGCGCTTCTGTTAAGCCATGATAGCAGCAGGATATCTCCTGATTTTTTTTTTCCTTTGCAAGTGCCTTCAGGCAACACCTATAGATTGGTAGTTTAAGAAGAAAGACAGACTGAGCCACGGTTTTAGCTTGTAAACAGGGTCTTTGAAAGAGCAAAGGTGTCAGTTTGTCTCCAGTAAAGCAAACTTACTTTGCTGTTTGCTTTAGGCATTTTTCTGATTAATCTACAGAGTAGGAATGGATTTTCTCTGTGTCTCGGTAAACCTGCCTTTTACTGAACCAAGCAAAACTGCCAGCATTCTATTCCCAATGCCAACGTGTGTCAGGGTCAAAGACAAGAGGTCAAAAGTACATTCCAGGATTTAGGTGCATTTCTTTTCAATGCTTTTGCAATTTGCTGTCTTAAGTAAGAATTAAACACTACAACTTCCAGGGTGTCAAAAAGCAAAATAAGAAATCTCTGTTATCTCATTCCTGACTGCTTCACTGATGCATTCTCTCATCATGTGTGAGTAACTGACACTTGCAAATGAAGCAGATGAACATTCCATTTAAAACAGAGAGATTTCACACATTATTGAAATGAGATGTTTATATTTTCATTAGATAAACACAACTACATTCTGCATAGTGTTTTCCGCCTCACCATCTCAGTATGTTTTACAAGACGAATCCCAAAGCAGTTGTGCTCATGATTTTCTTGTTACCACTTGAGACAAGTACCATGCCACAACTTGTTTGAAATCACAAGCGTTTTCAGACTTTGTGCCATTGTTATTGCTTCTTGGCTACCTTGCACAAAAAAAACCCAGGCAGACACATTTCCATGCACCCCCCCAAAAACGACCCTATTGCCACCAGCCATTCTAACCTCCCTGTAGAAAAACACACCTGAAATCTTAATGGCAGGCAGCATCCAGCAAGTGATGTGTACACACTACCTCCTAAATGTCATCTACTCTACAAGTGTTACATCAGAGGGGAAATGAGTGTCTACTCCTACCATTACCATGTGCCCATCAAATTGACAAATGAAAATAAATCAGCTATTTTGCTGCCTCCATCAATACAAATACATAAAGAAACGATAAACATTATAAAATTTTAACTACCTATCTGCTCCTACCTGAAAACATGAAATTCCCTCACGCTTCAGTAAACGAAAAAATATACTCAATGAAGTCTAACAAATGTGCCATCTGTTCTGAGAAAGCTGATAAAGCACAGCAGCGGTTACGCGGGGCAATACTGACCTCCTGTGGCAGCTTTGCAGGCAAACAATGCCAGAGCAAATGCATCCCTAAAAACGTGGGAATTGTCCTGCATACCCTGATAATCATTAACCACTGCCGTTGCAGCATCACAGAAAGCCCTAGTCACAGACAGAGGCTCTTGGCCACAGACACTTCAAACTCAAGACAAACACCGCAGCTCCCAAGAACTGACTAAGTGAGCACCACTCAAAGAGGAAAACCTATTGCAAATATTCTTTGCTGCCTTACTTTAATTCAAGTGAATTACCTCTGTCACTGCACAAATTTAAACAAGACAGCAGCACCTCAAAAAGAAAAAAAAAATCACCACAACAAAGCCAAACACCACAAACAAAAAAGCCCAGCATAAAACACACACAGTCGCCCCCCCCAAATAAACCCCTCACCTTTCTCATAATAGAAAGGTTAAACATGAGAAGAGATCACTTAACAAGATGGTCCACTTTCCAGAACTGGCTGGTTTCAAGAACCAGCTTGGTGAACTCCTTCAGGATAGCTGTACTTGCTCTTGCACAGGACTAGGCACTAAAATAAGCTTCTTCCCTAACCAGCATTTGTACTTGTCCTGAAAAACACTAGATTTCACAAATCCCATCCTGTTGTAGTTCACAGGCTGTTCACATCATTATCACCCATTAAGGTGCACTACTTAATGCACTACTGGAAGCCATGAGTATCCATTCTGAAATGTTTAATCCTTTGGCAAAGGAAAAGGCCACGCTCAAAGAATTGCTTTGGTTTCTGGAGGCTTTGAGATCATCTCTTACAGCACCTACCTTAGAAACCAAGTTAAAAACCATAGGACAGCTTTCCCCCTACCTGAAGGCAGAGGTGGAGATCTTTATAACTTTCTGAAACTTCTTCACAGCACAAAACCAAACAAAAAACAAGTATTCCTAACATTTGCCCCTTAATTTATGAAAGGAGCATGACTGCCACTTAGCAACTTCATCTGCAGTGTTCACGCACATCACCTGTAGCACTAAGCACCTTCTTACTTGGTTAAAAGCTGTGCTTGCATACTACCACGGTAGTGATACTGAACTTCACCTAAAGTCTTGAAAAACATTACTCCTTTAATTCAGCTGATCTAAATAAAAGGAAATACATGGAGCAAGCAAATAATGATGATACCCTAATGCAATGTACCTGTGAGCAATGTTAAAGTAACTGACTGCCCACAGAAACAGATGGTCCAAATAAAAATCACGACACAATAGCAACCAAGACACATTTGTGGGCAGAAATCAGAGCAGCATGTGCACATTACATAGAAGACCTGTAGGATCAATGCTTTTTATTACAAAAATGGCATGTTAAGCACTTGGAGGCACAGTTAAGCTTCCACAGAAAGCCTCCCTTCCTCAATAGTCACTGAAGTTACATCAGGATAGCAGTAAGCATGCAGTAGAAACATAAAGCTTCACACCTCAACAGTCAGTTCAGAGAAGTACTAAAAGATCAGGAAAAAAAAGATTCCTGAAGACTGCCAGCAATAAGGCCTTAAATAAGAGAGCCCCTATGGTGGACATGTCTTGGATAGAGACTGAATAAAAATGTAGCTGAAAACAGGAAAAACCCACTGAGGTCCAAGCTATGAAGAGTTTAACAGCCTAGCCAAAGTACTCTAAGGTGAAAATGTTCCTGCTCTGCGCTGAGCTGAGGCCTGGAATGTTTCTTGTAGCATGAAAGCAAAATCCTAAGAATGGCTGCTGGACATGGAAATAAAAATGAAGGTGGAGGCCCAGTGAGTTGTCCTGGCTCCAGTAGTTTCCATGCCTGAGTTAGTACAGCACAGGGTCTTAACACATGTTCCACCACATCCTGAAATGGGTGATTTAATTGCTACCAGGGTTCCTGATGCCAGGTTTGAGCCCTTCCTCCATTTCTAGACTTCTGTGGAAGTAAATATTCATAAGTAAATACAAGATCAGGCTTTCCCTACAGAAACTGCTGCACTGATTCAGGTTATATTAGGACAGTACTAAAGTCAGTAGTGGTTACTTACACGCGACAGAGAGAAACACAAAGCCTCAGGGGTTCACTAAACAGTCTCTGAAAATCAGAAGGGGAATTGTTGTAATAAAAGTGTTACATGATATTTATGCCTGTTGTCTCTACCTGCCATAATCCAGTCAGCCTGCTATCTTTTCTCAAGCTATGTTTATGGACTTTGGAAATGACTCATCTTTTGGTTTATGTAGGATTAAGAAATTTTCCCCTCCCTCCTCATAATCCAGATAAATGATATCCTCTCTCTCTGTTCTGCCTACTCAGAGCTGCCAAGCACATTTATCTTGCCTAATCTTCTTTTCCAGGATCCATGCTGACTATCCCTTAAGCAACTACATGTATCTAAATGTTCTGTGTGCATAATTGCTCTTCATGTATTTTCTACTGCTGAGATCAGATTTACAGGCCTGCAGTGTTCTCAATCTTCTTCTAGTCATTCTGCTTCTATTAGATGCTCACTGGTGCCTAATGCTGTGCTTTGTCCTTTAATAAATTATCAGTAAAATACAGACTTTTTGAAGAGAGAGGCAAAATGGCCACTACTAGAACTCAAGAATGAAAACTTTCTAAGCTATGTATCTTTTCTCTCAGTGAGCCTAGAGGCTTTTCCTTTCATACATGCCTGTCAGTTTTGAAAAGCCAAGTCCAAAGTGCCTTTTCTTAACACCTCCCTAGTCTAGGAGAAGCAGAAGGGGCTGCTCGTGGAGCAGGCTGAGCTCCTCAGTTTTTGGTTACAGCCTCTCTGCTCCTAAGAGGGAGAGCAGGCTGTGATGGCACCCGCAGGCAGTCCTGGATTCAAAGAGGTTTCTCACAGCCCTTCTCCGCAGACCCTCTCCTAGTGGTAGGATCCCAGAGCATCCTGCTGATCCCACAATACAGCCAAACCCTGCAGCTGCAGGGCCAGTGGCACCATTAGGGCCTTGATATCTATCTGCAGTATACCCAGATGATCTCCATCTCTGCCTCTGAGCCTATCACTCCACTATCAGATACATTCCCTTGCATTTTTCTCATCTGTTCAGTATTTGTTCTGTTTCCTATATCATCCTAGTAGTAATTGCCCTGGCCTTAGTTTTCCCTACTGGAAGGGCTCTTCAAAATTCAAGCAAAAAGGAAACCTGTCATAACCTCAGGTCTCAAACTAAAAGATAAATAAAAGAAAGACTGGATACAGAAGGTACTGTTTTGCCCAACTTCCACATAATTCCACATGTGTTACCCCAGAGAGAAGAGGAAACAAGTCTTTTGCTCTATGAGAGGCCCATAGCTACTGTTTCCAGAGTTCCCCTCATTTTGTCTGAACTTCCTGTTTCTAACTTGCTCTATTCCCTTCCTTTGCATTAATTGAACATTGATGTCTCTGGATCTGTGGGATATGCAGCCACTTAACAGGACTGCCCCCATGGCCACAGTTTGATGGATCAGGTTTCTAGAAGCTGAAGAAGCTGAAGAAGCTGTATTTTTCTTCTGAGACACTAAAACAGTTCTCAAAGGGAGGAAGGAGGGCACTTAACTGCAATGAGTAGGTAATGGAGAGAGAGTAAGTGAGAAGTGCAAGCAAAGACTCAAATAAGTTATCTGCATCGGCATCACACTGACTGGACACAGTATTTCTTCCAGGCTTTTAGAAGTCAGGTCGAAACAAGCAATGCTCCTACAGAGCACACAGGCAGTGTGTAAACCCAGACAAGTACTGCCTGCTGCCCAATGGTTAGATTTGGTGTGCATGATCAGTTCCACTCAGTGCCTGGCTCCCAAATAGCCTTGATGTAGCTGAGTGTTGGTAACACACCAGTGTGTCACATACAGGAATGTGTTTTGCTTTCATTTGGACACTTTGTTTTCACAAACTCTTCCTTTCCTGCTATCTTCCTCTGGAAACTGAACTTAGACAAAATAAAGCCCCCTTGTACAAGGACGTTTTTCTGTTGTGAGCAATTAGCTTTCTCAGATTCCTTTGGGGTAAAATGTACAAGCTCTGTAGCCACTCCTTTGCCTTCTACCAACAGAACAATTCCATCAATTACACTGCAAGCCCTATGTGCACATTGGAGCTAAGGTAGGAGCTTTGGGAATCTGCTCAGGTCCCTTCCCCTATGACTGCACTCATTGCCATCATTGCCACTTCCTAGACCTCAATAAAAAGATTTGGAACTTAACTGTTCCAGTCTTTGATACCAATCTGAATTACAGCAATCCCAAGAGGGTACTATCAAAACTTAAAAATACATGTAAGGGAACAATCTGTATCCTTATTCACTGCTCATCAAGATGCTCCCATGCACTGATGCTTCAATCTTTTCTGCCTGTGCTTAATGTTAAGGAGCCCTACTGAAATCAGAGGAACATTAAGAACAGACAGAAACCCTTTCTGTAGTAGTTTTCCTAATGTAATTCCTAATCCCTGCTGTCTACATACGTTTTCTTTTTTCTGTAACTGTTAAGGACAAATTTTCATGCTGGCAAATGCCCTATAACACTGCACAGCAGTCATTATTTTGGAAGCTGGTGTCACGAAACAGCCAATCCTGCTCGAGAGGAAGCCCTTTCTCAGGTTATAAAGCCATTTCAGAAAGAAGTTTCATTTCTCAAAGGCTTTAATTAAATACAAATCCAGGCAAATAAGAGTTATAAAATAAACAAACAACACTGCAAAGCCACAAGTTCCCTGTGCTTAAAGCTACAACTCAAAGTCCCTCAAGACAGTGCTGTTTATCATTCAATTCATCTCTAAACCATAAAATCTCATCAAAATGAGTATCTATCATAGGATGCTAGATATTTCCATCCTGTTATACAGTTCACCTCGCTCCTGTTACATTGCAATCCCTAGATGCCCGAGTGTTTTTACATGAATGACTGCTTGTAACATTCACACATTAAACCAACAGCTTAAATGAAAATGTGCCACTTAAATAGAGAATACTGTTTTAATTATAGAGCACCTGGGAACAGAATGGTTAAAAACTTGGATAACTTAGGCTATTAGTGAGGTAGGTGTAGATCAACCTCATATAAATTAGGTCAGGAAGCACTGATACAATTTGAGTTATCTGACAGGCATGCACAGTCTGTCACTGTTCACTGATGTATTTTCTCTTTTGGTTAGGAACTAACTTAGATTTAAACTTGGATTGTCCATTTTGGCACATTCCTTGGCAGCAGCTGGTGCAGAAGAGAGAAGAGGCATGGTGGGGAACAGCAAGGCAACAGAGAGCAGGAAGAGAAGCAGCACTGGGCTGAAGGGGGCATGGGAAAGGCACTCTGGGCAAAGGGACCTCCCTGTCACTGGGGTTGCTTTGTCACCAGGGTGTCCTGGTTGGCTTTGTGCTGGGTGACCTACCAGTAAGCAGGGCTAGGTCTTCGCTTTTGCAGTCCTTGGCCTTCTGCTGCATTGCTCCTTTGGCTGCCCAGAAAGAGTGGCAGGGTGGAAGGAGGCTTTGAACCGAAGTCTCTGCATCCGTGGGGGAAATGGAGCTCCATAGGCCTCAAGGCCTTCCTATAAGCAGGGGAGGGCACTTTCTGCAGCCCCAGCAGCTTCTTGGCTGCCCAAGACCTAGCCAGCGTGAGCCCTGTACTCAGGGTTGTCACAGTGTTTGCCCCTTGGCCACTCGTGAAAGCCCTTGTCATGCTGAGGCCCCTCTGGTCTCCACGCAGGCCTGAGGGAGCAGGTCCGAAGCTCTGCTCCCCTGCTCTGGGGTAGCTGTGCAGGCAGGGGGGTGTGTGCCTCACCTTGCCTGTGTGCCTCAGTGTGATTGTCCTTTAGGTCCCTTTGCACAGTGCCACAGCTCAGCTTAGGCTTCCCAGGAGGAAGCGAGGGGCTCCGTACGGCAGGAGCTCATTCTCCTCAGAGGCCCTGCGGGAGAGGGGGCGCATCTCGCCCTTCCTTTTTGGCGGGACGGACATAGCCGCTTTGCGGGAGATGAGGCAAGCACCAGTGGCGTGCTCAGTGGCGCCGCCCGGTGTTCAGTTATGGGTACTGCAGGCATGTAGCGGAGTGCGCCGCTCCGGCAGTGCTCAGTGCTGCCACCGCGTGTTTCATTGTGGGTACAGCAGTGCTAGAGAAGCGTGTGCCGCCCCGAAAGTACTCACTGCTGCCACCGCGTGTTTCATTGTGGGTACAGCAGTGCTAGAGAAGCGTGTGCCGCCCCGAAAGTACTCACTGCTGCCACCGTGTGTTTGATTATCGATACAGCAGCTCTGAGGAGGTGTATGCCGCTCCGGCAGTGCTCAGTGCTGCCACCGCGTGTTTCATTGTGGGTACAGCAGTGCTAGAGCGGCGTGTGCCGCCCCGACAGTACTCAGTGCTGCCACCGTGTGTTTGATTATCGATACAGCTGCTCTGAGGAGGAGTATGCCGCTCCGGCAGTGCTCAGTGCTGCCGCCCAGTGTTCAAAGATCGGCACTGCAGTTCTGCAAAGGCGTGTGCAACCCTTGCAGTTCTCGGTGTTGCTGCCTCATTTCTAAATGTCCTGAATGCTTATAAAGCCTGAAAACGTATGGGAGGGAAGCATTAGAAACTATTTAAAATGTAGCTATTATCGTGAGGAGTTAAATAGACAGAAGTATCTTCTTTTTATGTAGATAATAAAATTTTGTATTAATTTATAGTTAAAAAGTGATATAAAAATAAAAAGCGCGCTACAGAGGCCCGTGTTTTCAGGAAGTAGGCACATGCGCTATAAAAACTCTCGTTGCTACGGCACCAGAGCCACGCGTTGCTATGGATTGCGGGCATACATTGTAGAGTGAGGAGTTGTTAAGGCTTCAGTGCATGCGTCATCGAGAGCTGCGTTGTGCTACGTATGCGCTGTAGAGCCGGAGCCGGTCCTACCCGAGTCGAGCTGGACGAAGTCAGACTGCTCCGAAGCAAGCCAAGCGGAGCCAGACGGACCCGAGTCGGGCTTCCACGTCCCGCCGCTGCCGCGCTTGGAAAAGGCTCCCACTCTGCAGTATGGGGGGCACACGCTGCAGAGGCCCTCGGGATTGCTCTGCCTTCGGAGCAGAGGGGTCCCAGAAAGCCTGAGACTCGGCGTCTGGCAGGGTTCTGAGCAGCCTTGGGGGCCTGCGAGCGTTGCTACGGACGCGGCGCATGCGCCACAGAGCCGAGCGTTGCTACGGACGCGGCGCATGCGCCACAGAGCCGGGCGTTGCTATGGACGCGGCGCATGCGCCACAGAGCCGGGCGTTGCTAGGGGCAGCAGCGCATGCGCCACAGAGCCAGGTGTTGCTAGGGGACGCAGTGCATGCGCCAAAGAGCAGGGCGTTGCTATGGACGCGGCGCATACGCCACAGAGCCGGGCGTTGCTATGGACGCGGCGCATGCGCCACAGAGCCGGGCGTTGCTAGGGGCAGCAGCGCATGCGCCACAGAGCCAGGTGTTGCTAGGGGACGCAGTGCATGCGCCAAAGAGCAGGGCGTTGCTATGGACGCGGCGCATACGCCACAGAGCCGGGCGTTGCTAGGGGACGCGGTGCATGCGCCAAAGAGCAGGGCGTTGCTATGGACGCGGCGCATGCGCCACAGAGCCGGGCGTTGCCAGGGGACGCGGCGCATTCGCCACAGAGCCATGAGTTGTTAGGGGACGCGGCGCATGCGCTACAGAGCCGAGCGTTGCTAGGGTACGCGGCGCATACGCCACAGTGCCGAGCGTTGCTAGGGACGCGGCGCATGTGTCTCACAGAGCCGAGCGCGCCGGCGACTTGGCGCATGCGTACTTATAATCTGTGTGCTCGCTACTGCCGCCGTGTGGCCATGTGGAGGTACTGCTCTTTGTTATATGTCTGGTCCCTGCGCCGTGCTGCTGCTGTGCTCCTCGCCGTCTCCCGGGAAGAAAACTCCCTGACCTTCCCACGTGCTGGGTACCAGCGAGGAAAGCGCGGAGCTGCCAGCGGGGGCCAGGTGGACCCGAACGCCGAGGGTTGAGGAAGTGCAGTTAGGGCGGGGACCGGTGAAGCCGAATGCGGGCGCGGGCGCGCCGGGAGCTGTAGGCAGGACTTTCTGCCGCCCGTGTCGGCCTGTCCCCGCGCGGTGCGGAGCGCCGTGGTTCCGCGGGAGGTGATCTGGAGTGGAGGCCGGCCGCGGGGGTGACCATAAATGCGGCAGAACTGGCAAAGTCCGGCGGCTTGCTGAGAAAGTGCTGCCAAGAGAGCTGCTGAGCCTCAAGATCTCCAGAGACTAAAGATGGGCACTTCCCTTGTCAGGCTTCGCTCTTCACGGTGAAATGTTGTTTTGCTTGTTTTATGCGGGATCCCAGTAGAGGTTTTTTTTCTGTATCTTTGGGATGTGAAAGGTTTCAGACTGCTGGCCAAAGGTTTCGGTGGCTACAGGGCACAGAGACCGGTGCCTTGCTTAGTGTTCCGTGGCTCTTGACCAAACAGGAACCACACGGGAAGGGAATTTAATCACTTGATGGGTTAAAGGATGAGATTTCCTGTAAAGTGGCTCTGATTTTGTTTGTTTGTTTCCTCCTGGGCTATATTCTGTTCCACTCTCAACTGAAGAAGTGGAAAGCTGTTGCTTCTCACTTTTAGCGCACTCTTAAAGGACAAGTAACTGAATTGCATTGCTATTAAAGTGATCTGTTGTACCTGCAGGAACGTGTGATGTGGAGAGCCTGAAACTTGGCATCTGGCAGCCTTCTGAGCAGCCCAGGGTGCCTGCAAGCTGCTGTCCTCTTGGGTGAGAGGATCCCATGTTGATCTGAGATACGTTTTGGAGACACTTATGTAAGTATCTTGAGTACTTCTGAGAAGTTGGTGCTTGTTCATATAGAGAAAGTACTCAGTGTTTTGTATTGCAACTCTCCTCCAGCTGTATTCTAAAATCTCTCTAAGAATATGTTTGGGCTTTCTGGAGTACATCTTTGGGGAATGTTCAGGGCATGGGGAGTCTCTTCTAACTAGACACAGAAAACTCTGCTGTCTTTCTGATCTTTAAAAATGTAGCAGGTAGTTTGTCAGGTAAAATTTAGAGCACTGGAGCAACATACTATGCTGTAGTTGCTTCAGAAGGATGAAATGGTGTATGTATAAGAGATGCAAAGAGAGCTGTATATAGCCTTGTCTGGCCTGCTTCATGCATGTGGTAGCTATCCTGGAGCTTGTCATGCCAATAAAATTACTGGACCGTGCTGAGAGAGATTAAAGAAATGAAAAGCACTGGCCTTGAAACAAATCTCACCCTTCCCCATGTGCCTAAATAGGTCTGAAATCCTGCTGCTGACGCTGAAGCAGCACATGCATTTTAGCAGCTTCCCAGCAGTGGGTATTTAGAGGTGATGCACTTGGCAGTAGAAGCCATCAAAAATGAGAATTTTTGCTCTCTTGGAAAATAAGAAAATAGAAGAAAAAAGTCACATTCCTTCCAAAGAGCCACGCACAGCCTGTCTTCCCAAAGTGGATGGCACTGCTGTAACAGGTGAGCTGTCATGAAATCACTTTCCTTTGTGTGCGTCAGCAGGGCCAAAAGTTTCGAATCTGCCAGTCTTTTTGGGGGGGTTTAGCACTGGAGATTTTTTGTCATTTCATTTTTTGCCTTTTTGGATTTCCCAGATGTCAAACTATCTGAGGGATCTCTGATCTCACTGATCCTTTTTGTGTCATGAACGAAGCTTTACCAAAACAGTTTAAATGATGTGGTTTCCAGACTGACTTGCATTGTTTAAACAGCAGCTACCAAACAGGGAACCCTTTGTCAGGTGTGTTGAGGCAGTTTGGCATTTGTTCTACGTGTGTAAAAAGAAAGGCAACCAAAAGTTGTCTTCCCCATCTTCTGATGGAGTGTTCTGAAGTGCTTTCTTTCTGTGTGGCTTTCAATAGTGCATTTCCCTTAGCAGTTCAGTCACTTCTTTCTTGGGCAGTGTTGCTGGCCAGTTGTCCGTATGTATATGACACTCCACCACCTCACAGTCAGATGCTCACTGTGTTTTGGGGGTAGATTGTTGAAATGTTATCAGTTCATAGCTCTGCAAGTTAAAGTAATGCAAAATGGAAAGTGAGATACTGTCGTAGTATGCTTTTTGGGTACATATAAACATACTCACACCTTTACAATGTGAGTGATTGAGATTTGTTCTGTTTTTCAGTTTACTCTTTAAAAGATTTACACTTCACTTTCCACTTCATTGACCAAGCAAGCAAGATGTGCAGCAGCAGCAGCACAAGGGCCATGGCTGCTGCAGTGACTCCGTTAATATAGATGCTGGTTGTGATGCAGCTTTGTTCTGCATCCTCACAGAGTGATCTACTTTTGGTTGGCTTATGGAGTTTCCAAGTGGGGTTTTTTTCTGTTGGTCATAAAGGAAAGGTTGAAAAGTAAACCATTCAAGGTTTAACAGAGTTCCTGGAGTTTGTCAAGCCCAGACTCCAACTTGCATAAGCAGAAAGCCTTTAATGAAAATAATGCAGGTGGCAAAAATATTTCATGTTTCCACTATGGAATCCTTCTCTTTGTTCCGTGTCATTGGAAAATTCTGACAGATGCTGTATTCATTTCGCACAGGTAGGTGCTGAAGGTGTGCTCAGCACCTAGGAATGCCACAACTGGGTTACAGAGGGCATATTCCTCTTGGCTTTTAGCAGGACAAAGGTGCAGGCCTTGTCTCTGTAGTTTGACAATATCTCAGCTAGTGCTGAGAGTAAATAGCCCTTTGTTTCTAAACCCAGTGTGGCCTGATTTTTCTTATATATGTTTCCTAGGGCTCCTCAGATACTTAGAACACTGCTAAAATGCATGGATAATGTCATCTTAAGGGTAAGATGCCTATATCTGCCTGTCTAAAAGTCCCAGGACTCTTACTGGAATGATTCAACAACTAATTTTTGCCTCTCTTTTTTTCCAGTGCTCCAACAGGGACTTGTACTGACAGAGGTTCAGAAATCCAAAACAATCAAATGGTTTAATTTGTTAGAGCAACAGACACAACAGTTTTGTGATTGACAGTGATAAATGCACTGACTGCAAGGTGAACTCAAGGTAGTAAATCCTGCTGAACAGCCGGCACAGTCAGAGACGCTAATCTTTGGAACAGCTCTCGTGTAGAACAGAAATACAGCAAAAGCTCAGCCGCGGTTTGAAGGTGCAAAGCCCACCAAGGAGAGCGTCCCTGGCTCGGGTGGGAGGAAAGGAGCAAGCGCAAACCATCAGCCATTTCCATCTCTGCCTGTTCTTCCATGGCGCCACACGGGGGCGGTAATGGTACAGCAAAGGAGCAGGTAAGTGAGGGATGGGGCAGCCCTGCGAAAACAGTGCTTGCTGTCCTCGAAGCTGTCTACAACTACCTGAGGGGTGGTTGTGGCCAGGAGGAGGTTGCTCTCTTCTCTCAGGTGGCCAGCACCACAACAAGAGGGCACAACCTCAAGCTACGCCGGGGGAAATTTAGGCTGGAGGTGAGGAGAAAGTTCTTCACTGAGAGAGTCATTGGACACTGGAATGGGCTGCCCGGGGAGGTGGTGGAGTTGCCGTCCCTGGAGCTGTTCAGGGCAGGATTGGACGTGGCACTTGGTGCCATGGTCTAGCCTTGAGCTCTGTGGTAACAGGTTGGACTTGATGATCTGTGAGGTCTCTTCCAACCTTGGTGATGCTGTGATACTCTAGCCCTGAATGCACTTAAATGCCTGAAAATTCTTGGGGAGTATTAAAAGATATTTAAAACTGTAAGCATTAGTGCGAAGTGAAGAATTGTATTAATCGAGATAGAAAAAAATACTTCAGAATGATCCCTCTCTATCTGTTATATAAAGGCTCTTAGAATATAGAAGTACTTCTAAGTAGGTCCACATAGGGTTTTAAAGTACAACTATAACTTGTGTATATGTACATTAAAAGCCGTGGATTTTCTTTCGTGTGTGTTTTTGTTCGGTGGGGTTTTTTGATGTAAATAGAGCAAGCTCTGAACAGACCCAACTGAGCTGCTCCCCATACACAGGGGAAGCTCAGTGCTGCCGCCTGGTGTTCAGTTGTCGGCACTACAGTACTGCCGCGGCGTGTGCCTCCCTGTCAGTGATCACTCGCCTATAAATGCTCTGAATGCTTGAAATGCCTGAAAATTCTTGGGGGGGGGGGGGGCAGAAGAGGTGGGGAGAAGGTGAGGGAGGAGGTGAAAAATATTTAAGCTTGCAAGGGTTAATGTGAGGAGCACTGCAGCCGTTACTTTACTTTAGTTAGAACTTGAGCAGTGCTGATTTAGAGCAAACCATATGCATGTTCTTTTTGGCTATGGTCAAGTGTCACCTTAGCAAAGGCAAGCAAGCTTTGGTGATTTACAGCAGCTTTGATGAGAAGAGTGGTAACTGATCCCCCTTGTATTCAGCAGGTCATGTCTTCTGCAAGGTTTCTGACACAGAGCCAAAGCTCGTGGTATGGTACAGCCTCCTTCTAAATGATCCTGCTGGCGTGCTGGGAAGGGTAAGAGGATGCACTTCCTTAGTAATCTCTAGTCCATGGGTTGTGGTGTTGAATGGAAACAAAAGAAACCAAAGTCAGTATCAGGATTTTCAGGAGTGTGTTCAGGTCTTGGAGATTTTTGCATCAGGATTTCCTCTGCATGAGACTGTAACAAACAAGGTGACTTGTAGAACTCATCTGCAGTCAGTACAGTTAAGGGCATACAAATGCTGTCGGGGAGACTTGCATGATAGCTGCCTCCTGGGATCATCTCCCAGTGCTCTGTGTGTGTCTAACAGTGCCACCTCTAAGACATTAATCTGATGCTACAGTCATCACCTGAAAACAGCCAGGTGAACTGCATGGCAGAGGTGCATGATGAAAGGGAATTTTCAGTGTGTACAGCTAAGGAAACTAAAGTCAGGGTGAGGTAACCTCCATGCTCTCTAGCTATCTTTTAAGAAGAGCAGTGGCATTTAACACCTTCTTCCCTTTTTCACTTAAACATGTTGGAGTACATTTTAAAGTTTCTTTGAGAG
The DNA here is from genome assembly GCF_015220805.1 of Pogoniulus pusillus. Classification (NCBI taxonomy): domain Eukaryota; kingdom Metazoa; phylum Chordata; class Aves; order Piciformes; family Lybiidae; genus Pogoniulus; species Pogoniulus pusillus. Next base: position 5,869,938 of record NC_087285.1, on the reverse strand, counting down.
ACTGGGCAAATGGTCAGGGTTGGCATTTTGAAGACAACTGGTCACGTAAGCAGACTCTGCCTCAGATGTAGCTTTTATTTGTGGAATCAAGCCTTTAATTCTTGTTTATTAAATGATCAAAATAGAAGGAGAAAACCCCAACAATGCAAGGGAATGTTAGCATGTGCTGGGTTAATGGATGAAGCTGTGTTCCTGGAAAAGGTTTTTTTGCTGTGTTTTTCGTTTGGTTGGGTTTTTTTTGGTTGGGTTTTGAGTTGTGTTGGGTTTTTTTTACTTCTGGGATATATTAAATGTATTTCAACTGAAGAACTGGAAAGGTTGCTTCTTATTTTTAGCACACTCTTAAAGGGCAAGTAACTGAATGTTGTTGCTACTGAAATGGTCTGGTTTAGCTGCAGAAAGGTGTGGCCCAGAGAGGCATGTGCATTGTAAGTTGCTTGCTGTTATCAACTCAAAACCACAGAGTTTGCTGTCTCTCCTCTCTCTGCCCAGTTTCTCCCCGTGCCCCCTTGGCTGGGTTGCACCTGTCAGGGTAGCAACTGCTGGAAGTGGGGTACTGTGAGCAGAGCTCCCTATCCAGATGTTTTGAAGAGCTAGTGAGTGCTTGCTCTTGCTGTCATCTCTCCAGCAAGGTGAACTTCTGTGCTGTAAGCACTGGATCACAGTGTCAATAATGGATTTTTTCAGTTCCTATTGAGATCTTGACAACAAAATCCCTGGCAGCCTGGAAAAGTCTCAGCAGTGAGTTTGAAGATATCTTGTCTTGGAAGCATGTATGTTCTGAAGACATACATTCAATTAATGTGGCTGTTACTTCAGTTGAAAGAAGGCACATTGTCAAGTAAGCAACTAGTCTGCTGCTTTGATCAGGAGCCTTATGAATTCATAGAGTGACAGAATCATTTTGGAAACATTTAAGATGAAGTCCAGATGTTAACCCAGCACTGTCAGCTCACCACTAAACCACGTCCCTCAGTACCACATCTCCACAGCTTTGAAACCCCTCCAGGGATGGGGTATCAATCACTCCATGGGCAGCCTGTTCCAGGTCCAAACTATTTCAGGAAAGATTTTTTTTTTCCTAATATCCAATCTAAACCTCCTCTAAATGACTTAATTATGCCACTTTTACAGTGATAAGCTTTTAGTTATAGAGCCAGCATTAAGAACCATCCTTAAGAACCAGTGGCCTCCTTACAGCCACTGCAATCTTTCTGCTTACCTTCACCCATCTCCTCCAGCTATCACCCAGCAGCAGCTTTATAAAAGCCAAACAAATAATTTTATTGAAAGAAATGACACATCAGGATGTCTGCTGGGAGAATTGGTTAGCTTCCTGGCAGTAAATTGCACTGGAGTAAATTACAGAGGCATTTTATAACCTCAAAATTGATAATTTTTTTTTTAATAAATGTTAATATATTCAAAAGAAATTTTGTCATCCAACTGTGCCAGCCAGTACAAGCATTAAGGCAAAGAGTCAATCAAGACATAATTTTGTGATGATATAATTCGGAATGGCTGTGTATTCTTCCTAACACAGTTATTTTTTATTGCTGTGGCTCTATTACAGACAGCCATAAAGTGCTGTTTATGACTATTCATTCTCTTGCCCCTTGTTTAAAATATAGTTCTTTACAATTCCCTTTAAGCTGACAGTGTGTCAAACTCTGCAGGTAATAAGAGGCATAATAGGAAAACTCTCTTTAACTGCAGGCTTTCTCAGTGCATTACACATCAGTTGCTAATTGGACGTAGAGAATTTGGTGAATTATCTTGGGAGTGTTGGGTGTGATCCAGCAAAACATTCCTCTGGATCCATGTCAGTCCAAACAGTTGCCTGATATCTGGTCCCTTTTCAATTCCTTAGCCCAGAATAACAGATATGGAGTTTGGATTTGTAGGCAGCAAAATTAAAAGCTGGGTAGAAGCTGACATGGGTGTTACAGGTCACAACATGGTTCAATTTGTTTTCTCAGCTTGTTTTCATGAAGAAATGACCCTAGTGTTATCAGGCTGCCAATGCACATACTAGCATGAGGGTGTATCACTTCTTCCTGCAGCTGCTGAGCCTATTAGCACATTTTAACCTTATTTCCCAATAGCAGAGGCTTTGGAGTGATGGTATTCCTACAAATTTTGAGGCAGCAGACAGCAGAGAAAATCCTCCTCAGAGCTTTAGACTATGGGAAAGGTTGAAATGTTATCTCAACTCCTTGCTAAGCACCAGTGTCCTGGTGTGAGCTAGACCAAAACTAATTCTGGTCAGCAGTGTCAATTCTCAGCTCAGTCTCTGCTCAGTGAGGCATTTTCTGAAGTTCAGGGCAGCTTTGCACAGCCGATGACTGCCATGAGAATGTTGATGGGGATAGTTCCTGCCCAGGGCTAGGCTACAGAAAGGCTCTGCCTTCGACTTGTTCTTGTGCAGGCCAAGGGCACTGCCACGGCTTGTACCCCACCTTGAGGGGCAGAAAGTCAGAGGTGGCACCTGTGAGGAGGAGCAGACAGGAAAGGTGACCCTCAACTGACCAACAGGGGATTCAGTTGCTCTATGACATGTCACCCTCTCTATTTTACCTTTTGATTTTGCCTTGGAGTAAATGCAGACCTCAAATATCAGAGAACACAGTTGTGCCTGTTTTTTCATGTTCTTGGTCTGGTGTGCAAGGTTTTATTTTTGCCTGCAATAGCTTTTTGGATTTATACACACACACACACACATATATATATATGTTTTTCAGCCATCCATATATGCAGCAGCCTTGCAGGGGCTGTGTCAGGCAGTCACTCTCCCTCCTGTTCATCTGTTGATTGTTGCTTCTAGCACACTTAAAAAGCTGCTGGTTGCTTTCACCCTGCCTTTTTTTTTTTGCCTTACTTATTTTATCTTCATCCTGTTGTCTCTAAAGAGGCCTTTACAAAACAGTGCCTATCTGTGATGCACATCTTGCTTTTATTAATAATTCATTAATGGATTTAGATTAAAGGAGGGAAAAAAAAAAAGGCACCAGACCCCAACATCCAGGAGTGATCACAGCTTAGGAACTGTGCTGTGCATATTTTGCACCTCAGGCTGCATCGTTCGTGAGTGCTCCCTGCAACACTCCAGCCAGAGACATCCAGGGGCTTGTCTTTGTAAACCTGTTTTGAAAATAAGAAGTGTTCAGGTTTGTTACATGGCAAAATGTTCCCTGGGAAATCGATTGATCCTGAGCAAAAGCAGCACCGTGGTTTTGGAGCTGGTGTGTGATTTTTTTTTTTGCAGAGAAGCAGACATTTGTGTGGGCACTTACTGGAGTCTGATGGGCAAAGCAATTACAGGTTCATCAAGAATTAAAATTCATCAGTGACTGCACAGTCGTTTTGCTGCAGTTCCTGGTAATAAAGTCAGAATTGGTCTGATGACACACAGGAATTAATGCCTAGTTCTGAGCAGGCAGCTTGTTTTTACAGCCAATATCATTTGCCAGTTTCTTTCGATACGTCTTGGAGAGGGAGTTTTTGGCTTGGTCTGTGCAAGCCTGAGGACTTCAAGCCTGAATCGGATTGAAGAAGCCCTGCCCCATGCCAGGGCACAGATCACTGTGCTGTCCTTTGGGTTCCATTGCTATTTGTAAGAGGACACGATGGATAGCAGCTGTGTGGCAGCTGGAGAAGAGTGTGACCACTGCTGTGCTGCTTAGATCTAATTGCTCCCAAATAGCTGCCGTTTAAGACCCGATGATGCCTTTGAGGCTTCTTAAGCAGCTCTTGCAGGATGGTTTGGTGATGATGCTTCTCCCCAGCTTCAGTTGTGCACAAGCTCCTCCTTCCTAGCATTCATTACTGAATTCTTTCCAAATGTCTTTACTTTACTGGGACCAAATTCACTCTTTATGCTTTGTGTTGAGAGTCACCTTTACTTCTGTCATTCAGACAGAAAATACAAACATTTGCTCCGTTTTTTTTCAACCTTCAGCTGCCTGGGTGCTAATCCTGCTGTGTTAAGGCAGTTTAACACTTCATTAATTGTTTTGGAGGCGGTCTGGGAACTGCACATGGTAACGACTGCACTGCTTAGTCAATGGGAAAAGCCTTCTCAGCAAATACCAGCCCTGTTAATAGATGCTGTCTGCTCATCAAGGAGAGACTTTTGCCTCTAAGGAAGGTCAGAGCCTTTTCTTAGTTTGCTTCTGACCCAAAGTTTCCCTCCTACAATCCTCCTTTCAGTAGGCAAAAATCAGCCCGCTGTGAATTAGAAGAGCTGGAGCAAGCCTCCAGAAGTGGATGGATCCTCAGCCACTGAAGATGTTAAACAAGTTCCCATACTTCATCCAAGCTTTTGCCACTAAGTCACAGGAAGGGATAACATTATGAGTTGGTAATTTATTTCCATATTCTGTAATCATATTTCAGTGGCTGTTTGGTTTATGACCTTTAAAACCACCTTGCGTTTAGACTGATAAATGGGTGGCAAATAAATTTAGCAAAATAAGCAATTTCAGCCTATGGAAGGTCAGCAGAGGGCTGTGCAATCACAGCTTCCATTAATATGTTATATTTCAGTCAAAAGCTTTTAAAAGCTGAAGGTTTTCAGAGGGAAAACCTATAGCTTTGATGAATGGGTTTCTTCTAATAGCTGAAAGGGAAATGGAAATCAAAGGGAATAACTGCTTGAAGCAGAGATGAAGTTAGGCAGAGGGGTTTCCTCTGGCAGGACAGTTGGGTGGGCTTGGCAATGAGCAAATGAAATTTTGGCTTTAAGGCCTTTTGAGTAACTCTGTAATTAGTTAATTGACAGATTATTTGTAATAGCTATTGTTATTATTGGTGTGGGGCTTGAGTAGAGCCACAAAGGACAGGTAAATGAAATAGCTGTCATTATAAGCAGTTCTTAAGAGGATGAGGGAGGAGAGAGCAGAGGGATGTTAACACTCCATTCCAATTGGCAGCTCTTCCAGCAACTGTCAGCCAAGGTTTGAGCCGCCTGAGGGGGGATTAGGTCTCTTTGAAGAGGAAAGATCTGTTAAATTAATTACTTGCTGCATATTAGCTCAGCTACATTTCATGACCACATGCAGGGCTCCTCTTTCTGCTGGGGTGTAAGAAGTCAAATTCATAGAATCATAGAATAATTTTGGTTGGAAAAGACCTTTGAGACCACTGAGTCAAACTGTTAACCCAGCACTGCCAGGTCTCCTCTAAACCATGTCCCACAGCACCACATCTACATGGCGCTTAAATTTATGGAGAAAGCAATGCAAAAGCTTCTTGTGGGACTGAGATAATCTTTCCTTCCTGTTTAAAGCTGTGGAGCTTCTGCATAGAGTAGGAACTTGAATCTGTTGAAAGCAGAGATGAGGAAGAATCATTACAAGAGAGATCCAGAAGATGCAGGAAAACAGCACATTAAAAGCTGAGTTAAAGCTTCTTTCTGGTTCTCTCAAAAGTGTATTTTTGGCACAGAAAGAGTTAAAAAATCAATTGTAAAGTCACTGTCCTGGATAAAAATATCTTGAATGTCTCCTGTAAGTCAAGGTTGCCTTAGAGATGATACAGCCTGTGGGGCTGGGGTTTGCGTGGGACAGGGATCTGGGACAGCTCTATCCCCTGAGCAAGAGGTATCTGATGTGGACTGCAGTCTGCTTTTACATGATGATTGATTGGGGTGGCCTTGATTTGCTCAGCCCTGGAGCTGATGGGAGGAGATCTCAGAATCTCTGGTCCCAGGGAAGAGCAAGCAGACATGTGCCATTGCCCTGTTCCCCTGGTGCTAGAGCAGCCATCTTCCAGCACCTGCCACCACCTGAGGCAGAGATGTAGGGCAAACTGTGCTGGGGAGAGCAAGGACAGGCGCTGGCTTCTCTCCAACATAGGTGCCACTGCTGCAAAATGCAATCTGCCTGTTATGCTGAGCCTCTAAAATGAAAATTCATGTGACAGCTTGTCTGTGGGGCAGATGTGCCTGTGCATGGTGTGGGACAAGGCATCAGAAGCTGATTTCTTGGGGAGCTGTGAGGTTTATACTGGCAGAGGACCTGTTGTCTCTGGAGCAGGGAACTGGTTGTTAATGCTTGAATTGCCAGCGGTGTTTGCGCCTGATTTAGTATCACTTAAGTAAGTGATGTATGATTTCAATTAGGAAGCAAAGATGCTTACTGCATCTCCATGATATGTTTGGATGGAGAAAAGTGCTTTGCACAGTCTTTCTGTGTCGAGGGAGGTAAGTGGAGCACAGGGTGTCTGGGGGTTGCTTGCTGCAAAGTTATTTCAATGTCGTCTGAGAAAGCAAACTGCATCAAGTTCATCCTGTGTGTGCCAACATTGATGTCAAGCTGCTGGGACAGGCTGAAGGGTTCTGGCTGGCCCTGAGACCAGACTGGTGGGTGCTACTGGGGGGTGTTTTCTCTTGGAGTCACTGCTCTCTGCCAGATGAAGAAGAGTAGTTGCACTGTGTGCTGGTTACTCTGTGCTGCTGACACACGGTAGAGCTACAGGCCTGGGGGAAGAGTGCCTTGAAAGTTGCCTGGCAGATGGGATCTGGGGGTGCTGGTTAACAGCTGACTGAAGCTGTCAGCGAGCAGTGTGCCCTCTGGTGGCCAAGAAGGCAAACAGCATCCTGGCCTATATCAGGACCGGGGAAGTGATCGTGCCCTGGCGCTCGGCACTGGTGGGACCACGCCTTGACTACTGGGTTTGGTTTTGGGCCTCTCACTACAAGAAGAACATTGAGGGGCTGGAGTGGGTCGAGAGGAGGGCAACAAAGCTGCTGAGGAGTCTTGAACACAAGTCATACGAGGAGCGGCTGATGGAGCTAGGGTGGTTGTCTAGCCTGGAGAAGGGGTGCCTAAGGGGACATCTTGTTGCTCTGTAAGTCCCTGAAAGAGGTTGGAGCAAGAGTTTGGATGTGGGTTTGGATATGAGACCTATGCTGGAGCTGGCAGGAGAGGGAGGTGAGATGTCTGACACTCAGGTGTCATGCTCTCCATGCAAATGTTGCCATAGCACTGAGTTTCTTTGCAAAGCAGCTGATATCGGAACTATTATCCTTATAAAAGCCAATGGGGATTTAAACTGTGCATTTCAGAACCTGTGTGCTACTGGGTGAGAGCTGTTCCCATGTATCAGCCATATGAGCTTCCAAACTGCTAAGCTAAACAAAAGAGATCTTTTTCCTTTGGAACAATGTAGTGAAGTGCATACAAATAAAGTGTTACCTTGTGCTGAGTAGAGGAGCAGTTGGAAAGCCTCTGTAAAGCAGTAACAAAGATTACTTAATTGCTCAGCATGATGCATCTCTAATTGTGATAGTGTTGTGTTTCCTACCAGATCCCACTTGATCTGCAGAATATGAAACCCCCAACGTAGTGCTTTCCCCTGGTAGCTGGGAACCTTTCTTTACCAGAAAGAAGACAGCAGAAATCTTCTATGGTGCTGCTGTCTACTGGAGTATCCTCTGAAAAGCAGGATCCTTCCTACCTCCTACCTTCTGTGTGACCATTCCTGCTTTACCTGCACAGTCCATCAATTTCCTGCATCGCTGTAGCATGCTCTTTCCACCTTCAGGAAGGAATTTCCTCTTAGTGTGATTTATTTACATTGTGCTGAACCCCAAGACAGTGTGAGAGGCCAGCTTCCTCCCAGTGGTTGGGGGGCACCTTTTGACCATCTTGTCTATCCTTCAGGTGCACACTCCAACAAGCCACATTTCCAAGCTGAAGGTGAGGCTGACAGCAAGCTCTTCAGATTCATGCACTATTCATGCAGTCCTCTAAGCTTCACTGAAGCCCTTATAAGATAATAAGAAATTAATGAAACGTGGCAGTCTACACCTCCACTACAGTTTTCATCCAGGGATCTCTGCCTTTCACTAATATTTATTAACTGAGTCTTGAGACAGTCCAGCAGGGTCTCAGATTCAATTTTAGATCTGAGGAACTCACTCTGCACAGTGAGTCCATGAAAGAGTTCACCTTCTGACTACTGTGTGACAACATGGGCACCTCTTTTTCAACTCTTCACTGCTATCCCGTGGGTTCTATAGAGTTTGCTAAAAGAGCTGCTTCCACAATTGGGGCTCCTCTGCCTTCAGTAGTGCAGGAATGATAGAGAAGTTCTGGATCTGGTACTTATGTCAACCTCATGCAGCCTACAGGGTTGGAGAAGAGTTGCTGGGAAGCTGCCTGGCAGTATTGGTGGGTATCCAACTAAGAGCTGTTGTGTGCCCAAGTGGCCAAGAAGGCCAACAGTATCCTGGCAAGCATGGCCAGCAGGACCAGGAGGGTGATTCTCCCACTCTTACTCAGCACTGGTGAGGCCACATCTCAATTACTGGATTCAGTTTTGTTCCTCTCACTCCAAGAAAGACATTGAGGTGCTAGAGTGTGTGCAGAGAAGCGCAACAAACCTGGTGAGGGGTCTGGAGAAAAGGTTGCCCCAGACAGCAGTGGAGTCCCCATCCCTGGAAGGTTTCCAAACTGTGTAAATGTGGTGCTGAGGGACATGGTTCAGTGGTGACCTGGCAGGGCTGGGTTAGGGGGTGGACTTCCTTAAAGGTTTCTTCCAACCAAAGTGATTCTATGAGTCTGTGTGTCTAAGATGGGTGAAAATGAGGAAGCTCAGCAACGTTAAACACAGTTGTGAGTAGAGGTAGGTACAGTGGAGGATAAAATGGGTGCTGAAATGGAGAACAAGGTAAAAAAAACAAATGGTGTCGTATTTCTCAGCTCTCCTGGGGCAGATGAAGTGAAATGAAGTATCTTGGATTAGAAAATCACAGAGGAGAAAGGGCAGAACCTCACGAAGAGTTTAGGGAAGGACATACTCAAGTGAGAAGGGAACAGCAAAGGCAGGAGCTGGAAGGTGACAAGACAGAGTCATGAAAAAGACATTCAGAGAAGGACAAAAGTAACAAGGTGGGAAAATAAAAGTTAGCAGGAAGGATTAGAAAGCATGTGTAAAAAGTTCACGTGCCCCTCTATCTGTGGGTGACTGTGGCAGAATCATTCCCTTGCACATTCCCTATTTTTACAGAGGTGTAAGTGCTTTTCCCACCTAGGTTCTGCAATGTTTGCCATACTGCCCTGCTGCAGCACTTGGAGCCCCAGGCAAAGCAACATCCTGACCCCAGTAGTGCCCCTTGCTGAGAAAGGAAACCTCTACACTGCCCTCTTGAAGAGATATGCTAAAGAAAAATAACTGCCATGATCGATGTGAGCACATATCTGCCATGGGTCGTATGCAGCAATGAGTGTGAAGGAGAAAGTCCATGGTACTCAGGCTACTGAATCTGTCTGTGCAGCTCAGAGATATGAGGCAGTTGACATTCTGTGTTTGCTTCAGAAATCAGAATAATCCCAACCCCCAGGCTGGCTCCTTTTCACAGAGATTTTTGAACCATTCATTGCTGTTTTTTTAAAGGAAGTTGGACAGCTACACTGAAAAATATCTTTTTAATCTCAAAGCTTCCTAAGCAGTATTTGAAAGTAAGCCCCTCCTGTACTTGTACTGATTTAGTTTAAATCTGCATCTTTAGATCTGTGCTGTTAAAGAGCTACACACCTTTCACCCATAGAGAGTGGCAGCCTTGTAGATGCAAGGATGTTAAAAATTGCCTGAGTGAACCCATGCCAGCCCTTGCTGAATTGGATATCTGTTTCACGTGGTGGTGGATAGCAGATGCTCTAAAAGCCCCATCACAGGCAGATAGAATCACAGAATCATAGAATTGTTTTGTTTGAAAAAAACCTCTGAGATCAAGTTCAGCCATCAACTTAAGGCCAATATAGCCATTAAACCATGTCTACATGCTTTTTGAACACCTCCAGGCACGGTGACTCCACCACCTCCCTGGGGAGCCTGTTCCAATGCTTGACCACAGTTGCAGGCAAGAAATGTTTCCAAATACTCAACCTAAACCTCCTCTGACACAATTTCAGGCCACTTCCTCTCCATCACCAGATACTATGGGGAAGAGACCAACCCCCACCTTGCTACAACCTCCTTTTAGGGACATGTAGAGAGCAATGAGGTCTCCCTGCAGTCTCATACTCTCCAGACTAAACAAACCCAGTTCTCTCAGCTGCTCCTCACCAAACCTGTTCTCCAGACCCTTCACCAGCTTCATGCCTTTCTCTGGACATACTCCAGTTCTTCAGTGTTTTTCTAGTGAGGGTCCCAAAACTGAACCCAAGTATTCAAGATATGGCATCACTAGTGCTCAAATATAGCAGCACAGTCACTTCCCCTACTCCTGCTGGTCACATCAATGTGGAATAATCTTCTGCCTCTCAATATCTGATCCTAATAGTCTGTGAGTGCTTTAGTCTCAGAAACCCTACAGAACTGATATCCTTTCAATGTTTTCTCCTGTTGTTAATTACAAACCTCACTCTGTTTGTTAATGTTGAGTTAAATCTCTGCACCTACTGCTTCAACCCTTGACAGAGCCCCTCTTACCAGCACTTCAACCTAAAATCAGGAATTTCTTTTCTCCACCTGCCAAAATTAGTTTTCCTATAGATTATTTACAGCTGTTTACTGTCATCCTGTGGTGAGAAAGACAACAGCTTTGTGGTTTTCTAACAGAACTATTGGCAGCATCCTGTGACATCCCCTCACACAACTGTGTCAGCACAAGGGTGTTCCACAGGACCCTTGAAACAATTTTTGTCTGCAGAGTGTGACTT